>NW_027411741.1:0-208335 GCF_047663935.1 Musca autumnalis
CAATACAAAAGTTCACCGGGCATGACTTTCCCAATACGAAAGTTCACCGGGCATGACTTTCCCAATACAAAAGTTCACCGGAGATGACTTTCCCAATACAAAAGTTCACCGGGCATGACTTTCCCAATACAAAAGTTCACCGGGCATGACTTTCCCAATACAAAAGTTCACCGGGCATGACTTTCCCAATACAAAAGTTCACCGGGCATGACTATCCCAATACAAAAGTTCACCGGGCATGACTTTCCCAATACAAAAGTTCACCGGAGATGACTTTCCCAATACAAAAGTTCACCGGGCATGACTTTCCCAATACAAAAAGTTCACCGGGCATGACTTTCCCAATACAAAAGTTCACTGGAGATGACTTTCCCCAATACAAAAGTTCACCGGGCATGACTTTCCCAATACAAAAGTTCACCGGGCATGACTTTCCCAATACAAAAGTTCACCGGGCATGACTTTCCCAATACAAAAGTTCACCGGGCATGACTTTCCCAATACAAAAGTTCACCGGAGATGACTTTCCCAATACAAAAGTTCACCGGGCATGACTTCCCAATACAAAAGTTCACCGGGCATGACTTTCCCAATACAAAAGTTCACCGGGCATGACTTTCCCAATACAAAAGTTCACCGGAGATGACTTTTCCCATACAAAAGTTCACCGGGCATGACTTTCCCAATACAAAAGTTCACCGGAGATGACTTTCCCAATACAAAAGTTCACCGGGCATGACTTTCCCAATACAAATGTTCACCGGAGATGACTTTTCCCATACAAAAGTTCACCGGGCATGACTTTCCCAATACAAAGTTCACCGGGCATGAATTTCCCAATACAAATGTTCACCGGAGATGACTTTCCCAGTTCACCGGGCATGACTTTCCCAATACAAAAGTTCACCGGGCATGACTTTCCCAATACAAAAGTTCACCGGAGATGACTTTTCCCATACAAAAGTTCACCGGGCATGACTTTCCCAATACAAAAGTTCACCGGAGATGACTTTCCCAATACAAAAGTTCACCGCGCATGACTTTCCCAATACAAAAGTTCACCGGAGATGACTTTTCCCATACAAAAGTTCACCGGAGATGACTTTCCCAATACAAAAGTTCACCGGGCATGACTTTCCCAATACAAAAGTTCACCGGGCATGACTTTCCCAATACAAAAGTCACCGGGCATGGACTTTCTCAATACAAAAGTTCACCGGGCATGACTTTCCCAATACAAAAGTTCACCGGAGATGACTTTCCCAATACAAAAGTTCACCGGGCATGAATTTCCCAATACATATGTTCACCGGGCATGGACTTTCCCAATACAAAAGTTCACCGGGCATGACTTTCCCATTACAAAAAATCACCGGGCATGGCTTTCCCAATACAAAAGTTCACCGGGCATGACTTTCCCCACTACTAAAGTTCACCGGGCATGACTTTCCCAATACAAAAAATCACCGGAGATGACTTTCCCAATACAAAAGTTCACCGGGCATGAATTTCCCAATACAAGTGTTCACCGGGCATGACTTTGCCAATACAAAAGTTCACCGGAGATGACTTTCCCAATACAAAAGTTCACCGGGCATGAATTTCCTAATACAAATGTTCACCGGAGATGACTTTCCCAATACAAAAGTTCACCGGGCATGACTTTCCCAATACAAAAGTTCACCGGAGATGACTTTCCCAATACAAAAGTTCACCGGGCATGACTTTGCCAATACAAAAGTTCAGCGGAGATGACTTTCCCAATACAAAAGTTCACCGGGCATGACTTTCCCAATACAAAAGTTCACCGGGCATGACTTTCCCAATACAAAAGTTCACCGGAGATGACTTTCCCAATACAAAAGTTCACCGGGCATGACTTTCACAATACAAAAGTTCACCGGGCATGACTTTCCCAATACAAAAGTTCACCGGGCATGACTTTCCAATACAAAAGTTCACCGGAAATGACTTTCCCAATACAAAAAGTTCGCCGGGCATGACTTTCCCAATACAAAAGTTCACCGGGCATGACTTTCCCAATACAAAAGGTTCACCGGGCATGACTTTCCCAATATAAATGTTCACCGGGCATGACTTTCCCAATACATAAGTTCACCGGAGATGACTTTTCCCATACAAAAGTTCACCGGGCATGACTTTCCCAATACAAAAGTTCACCGGGCATGACTTTCCCAATACAAAAGTTCACCGGAGATGACTTTCCCAATACAAAAGTTCACCGGGCATTGACTTTCCCAATACAAAAGTTCACCGGGCATGACTTTTCCAATACAAAAGTTCACCGGGCATGACTTTCCCAATACAAAAGTTCACCGGGCATGACTTTCCCAATACAAAAGTTCACCGGGCATGACTTTCCCAATACAAAAGTTCACCGGGCATGACTTTTCTAATACAAAAGTTCACCAGGCATGACTTTTCCCATACAAAAGTTCACCGGGCATGACTTTCCCAATACAAAAGTTCACCGGAGATGACTTTCCCCAATACAAAAGTCACCGGGCATAACTTTCCCAATACAAAAGTTCACCGGAGATGACTTTCTCAATACAAAAAGTTCACCGGGCATGACTTTCCCAATACAAAAGTTCACCGGGCATGACTTTCCCAATACAAAAGTTCACCGGGCATGACTTTCCCAATACAAAAGTTCACCGGGCATGACTTTCCCAATACAAAAAATCACCGGGCATGGCTTTCCCAATACAAAAGTTCACCGGGCATGACTTTCCCAATACAAAAGTTCACCGGCATGACTTTCCCAATACAAAAGTTCACCGGGCATGACTTTCCCAATACAAAAGTTCACCGGGCATGACTTTCCCAATACAAAAGTTCACCGGGCATGACTTTCCCAATACAAAAGTTCACCGGGCATGACTTTCCTAATACAAAAGTTCACCAGGCATAACTTTTCCCATACAAAAGTTCACCGGGCATGACTTTCCCAATACAAAAGTTCACCGGAGATGACTTTCCCAATACAAAAGTTCACCGGGCATGGCTTTCCCCAATACAAAAGTTCACCGGAGATGACTTTCCCAATACAAAAGTTCACCGGGCATGACTTTTCCCAATACAAAAGTTCACCGGGCATGACTTTCCCAATACAAAAGTTCACCGGGCATGACTTTCCCAATACAAAAGTTCACCGGGCATGACTTTCCCAATACAAAAGTTCACCGGAGATGACTTTTCCCATACAAAAGTTCACCGGAGATGACTTTCCCAATACAAAAGTTCACCGGGCATGACTTTCCCAATACAAAAGTTCACCGGGCATGACTTTCCCAATACAAAAGTTCACCGGGCATGACTTTCTCAATACAAAAGTTCACCGGGCATGACTTTCCCAATACAAAAGTTCACCGGAGATGACTTTCCCAATACAAAAGTTCACCGGGCATGAATTTCCCAACACAAATGTTCACCGGGCATGACTTTCCCAATACAAAAGTTCACCGGGCATGACTTTCCCAATACAAAAAATCACCGGGCATGGCTTTCCCAATACAAAAGTTCACCGGGCATGACTTTCCCAATACAAAAGTTCACCGGGCATGACTTTCCCAATACAAAAGTTCACCGGGCATGACTTTCCCAATACAAAAGTTCACCGGGCATGACTTTCCCAATACAAAAGTTCACCGGGCATGACTTTCCCAATACAAAGTTCACCGGAGATGACTTTCCCAATAGAAAAGTTCACCGGGCATGACTTTCCCAATACAAAAGTTCACCGGGCATGACTTTCCCAATACGAAATTTCACCGGGCATGACTTTCCCAATACAAAAGTTCACCGGGCATGACTTTCCCAATACAAAAGTTCACCGGGCATGACTTTTCCAATACAAAAGTTCACTGGAGATGACTTTTCCCATACAAAAGTTCACCGGTCATGACTTTCCCAATACAAATGTTCACCGGGCATGACTTTCCCAATACAAAAGTTCACCGGGCATGACTTTCCCAATACAAAAGTTCACCTGGCATGCCTTCCCAATACAAAAAATCACCGGAGATGACTTTCCCAATACAAAAGTTCACCGGGCATGACTTTCCCAATACAAAAGTTCACCGGGCATGACTTTCCCAATACAAAAGTTCACCGGAGATGACTTTCCCAATACAAAAGTACACCGGGCATGACTTTCCCAATACAAAAGATCACCGGAGATGACTTTTCCCATACAAAAGTTCACCGGAGATGACTTTCCCAATACAAAAGTTCACCGGGCATGACTTTCCCAATACAAAAGTTCACCGGAGATGACTTTCCCAATACAAAAGTTCACCGGAGATGACTTTCCCAATACAAAGTTCACCGGGCATGACTTTCCTAATACAAAAGTTCACCAGGCATGACTTTTCCCATACAAAAGTTCACCGGGCATGACTTTCCCAATACAAAAGTTCACCGGAGATGACTTTCCCAATACAAAAGTTCACCGGGCATGACTTTCCCAATACAAAAGTTCACCGGAGATGACTTTCCCAATACAAAAGTTCATCGGGCATGACTTTCCCAATACAAAAGTTCACCGGGCATGACTTTCCCAATACAAAAGTTCATCGGGCATGACTTTCCCAATACAAAAGTTCACCGGGCATGACTTTCCCAATACAAAAGTTCACCGGAGATGACTTTTCCCATACAAAAGTTCACCGGGCATGACTTTCCCAATACAAAAGTTCACCGGAGATGACTTTCCCAATACAAAAGTTCACCGGGCATGACTTTCCCAATACAAAATTTCACCGGAGATGACTTTTCCCATACAAAAGTTCACCGGAGATGACTTTCCCAATACAAAAGTTCACCGGGCATGACTTTCCCAATACAAAAGTTCACCGGGCATGACTTTCCCAATACAAAAGTTCACCGGGCATGACTTTCTCAGTACAAAAGTTCACCGGGCATGACTTTCCCAATACAAAAGTTCACCGGAGATGACTTTCCCAATACAAAAGTTCACCGGGCATGAATTTCCCAATACAAATGTTCACCGGGCATGACTTTCCCAATACAAAAGTTCACCGGGCATGACTTTCCCAATACAAAAAATCACCGGACATGGCTTTCCCAATACAAAAGTTCACCGGAGATGACTTTCCCAATACAAAAGTTCACCGGGCATGACTTTCCCAATACAAAAGTTCACCGGGCATGACTTTCCCAATACAAAAGTTCACCGGGCATGACTTTCCCAATACAAAAGTTCACCGGGCATGACTTTCCCAATACAAAAGTTCACCGGGCATGACTTTCCCAATACAAAAGTTCACCGGAGATGACTTTCTCAATACAAAAGTTCACCGGGCATGACTTTCCCAATAAAAAAGTTCACCGGATATGACTTTCCCAATAAAAAAGTACACCGGGCATGACTTTCCCAATACAAAAGTTCACCGGGCATGACTTTCCCAATACAAAAGTTCACCGGGCATGACTTTCCCAATACAAAAGTTCACCGGAGATGACTTTCGCAATACAAAAGTTCACCGGGCATAACTTTCCCAATACAAAAGTTCACCGGAGATGACTTTCCCAATACAAAAGTTCACCGGGCATGAATTTCCCAATACAAATGTTCACCGGGCATGACTTTGCCAATACAAAAGTTCACCGGAGATGACTTTCCCAATACAAAAGTTCACCGGGCATGACTTTCCAAATACGAAAGTTCACCGGGCATGACTTTCCCAATACAAAAGTTCACCGGGCATGACTTTCCCAATACAAAAGTTCACCGGACATGACTTCCTCAATACAAAAGTTCACCGGGCATGACTTTCCCAATACAAAAGTTCACCGGAGATGACTTTCCAAATACAAAAGTTCACGGGCATGACTTTCCCAATACAAAAGTTCACCGGGCATGACTTTCCCAATACAAAAGTTCACCGGGCATGACTTTCCCAATACAAAAGTTCACCGGAGATGACTTTCCCAATACAAAAGTTCACCGGGCATGACTTTCCCAATACAAAAGTTCACCGGAGATGACTTTCCCAATACAAAAGTTCACCGGGCATGAATTTCCCAATACAAATGTTCACCGGGCATGACTTTGCCAATACAAAAGTTCACCGGAGATGACTTTCCCAATACAAAAGTTCACCGGGCATGACTTTCCCAATACAAAAGTTCACCGGGCATGACTTTCCAAATACGAAAGTTCACCGGGCATGACTTTCCCAATACAAAAGTTCACCGGGCATGACTTCCTCAATACAAAAGTTCACCGGGCATGACTTTCCCAATACAAAAGTTCACCGGAGATGACTTTCCAAATACAAAAGTTCACCGGGCATGACTTTCCCAATACAAAAGTTCACCGGGCATGACTTTCCCAATACAAAAGTTCACCGGGCATGACTTTCCCAATACAAAAGTTCACCGGGCATGGCTTTCCCAATACAAAAGTTCACCGGAGATGACTTTCCCAATACAAAAGTTCACCGGGCATGACTTTCCCAATACAAAAGTTCACCGGGCATGACTTTCCCAATACAAAAGTTCACCGGGCATGACTTTCCCAATACAAAAGTTCACCGGGCATGACTTTCCCAATACAAAAGTTCACCGGAGATGACTTTTCCCATACAAAAGTTCACCGGAGATGACTTTCCCAATACAAAAGTTCACCGGGCATGACTTTCCCAATACAAAAGTTCACCGGGCATGACTTTCCCAATACAAAAGTTCACCGGGCATGACTTTCTCAATACAAAAGTTCACCGGGCATGACTTTCCCAATACAAAAGTTCACCGGAGATGACTTTCCCAATACAAAAGTTCACCGGGCATGAATTTCCCAATACAAATGTTCACCGGGCATGACTTTCCCAATACAAAAGTTCACCGGGCATGACTTTCCCAATACAAAAAATCACCGGGCATGGCTTTCCCAATACAAAAGTTCACCGGGCATGACTTTCCCAATACAAAAGTTCACCGGGCATGACTTTCCCAATACAAAAGTTCACCGGGCATGACTTTCCCAATACAAAAGTTCACCGGGCATGACTTTCCCAATACAAAAGTTCACCGGGCATGACTTTCCCAATACAAAACTTCACCGGAGATGACTTTCCCAATACAAAAGTTCACCGGGCATGACTTTCCCAATACAAAAGTTCACCGGGCATGACTTTCCCAATACGAAATTTCACCGGGCATGACTTTCCCAATACAAAAGTTCACCGGGCATGACTTTCCCAATACAAAAGTTCACCGGGCATGACTTTTCCAATACAAAAGTTCACTGGAGATGACTTTTCCCATACAAAAGTTCACCGGGCATGACTTTCCCAATACAAATGTTCACCGGGCATGACTTTCCCAATACAAAAGTTCACCGGGCATGTCTTTCCCAATACAAAAGTTCACCGGGAATGACTTTCCCAATACAAAAAAATCACCGGAGATGACTTTCCCAATACAAAAGTTCACCGGGCATGACTTTCCCAATACAAAAGTTCACCGGGCATGACTTTCCCAATACAAAAGTTCACCGGAGATGACTTTCCCAATACAAAAGTACACCGGGCATGACTTTCCCAATACAAAAGATCACCGGAGATGACTTTTCCCATACAAAAGTTCACCGGAGATGACTTTCCCAATACAAAAGTTCACCGGGCATGACTTTCCCAATACAAAAGTTCACCGGAGATGACTTTCCCAATACAAAAGTTCACCGGAGATGACTTTCCCAATACAAAAGTTCACCGGGCATGACTTTCCTAATACAAAAGTTCACCAGGCATGACTTTTCCCATACAAAAGTTCACCGGGCATGACTTTCCCAATACAAAAGTTCACCGGAGATGACTTTCCCAATACAAAAGTTCACCGGGCATGACTTTCCCAATACAAAAGTTCACCGGAGATGACTTTCCCAATACAAAAGTTCATCGGGCATGACTTTCCCAATACAAAAGTTCACCGGGCATGACTTTCCCAATACAAAAGTTCATCGGGCATGACTTTCCCAATACAAAAGTTCACCGGGCATGACTTTCCCAATACAAAAGTTCACCGGAGATGACTTTTCCCATACAAAAGTTCACCGGGCATGACTTTCCCAATACAACAGTTCACCGGACATGACTTTCCCAATACAAAAGGTTCACCGGGCATGACTTTCCCAATACAAAAGTTCACCGGAGATGACTTTTCCCATACAAAAGTTCACCGGAGATGACTTTCCCCAATACAAAAGTTCACCGGGCATGACTTTCCCAATACAAAAGTTCACCGGGCATGACTTTCCCAATACAAAAGTTCACCGGGCATGACTTTCTCAGTACAAAAGTTCACCGGGCATGACTTTCCCAATACAAAAGTTCACCGGAGATGACTTTCCCAATACAAAAGTTCACCGGGCATGAATTTCCCAATACAAATGTTCACCGGGCATGACTTTCCAATACAAAAGTTCACCGGGCATGACTTTCCCAATACAAAAAATCACCGGACATGGCTTTCCCAATACAAAAGTTCACCGGAGATGACTTTCCCAATACAAAAGTTCACCGGGCATGACTTTCCCAATACAAAAGTTCACCGGGCATGACTTTCCCAATACAAAAGTTCACCGGGCATGACTTTCCCAATACAAAAGTTCACCGGCATGACTTTCCCAATACAAAAGTTCACCGGGCATGACTTTCCCAATACAAAAGTTCACCGGAGATGACTTTCTCAATACAAAAGTTCACCGGGCATGACTTTCCCAATTCACCGGACATGACTTCCTCAATACAAAAGTTCACCGGGCATGACTTTCCCAATACAAAAGTTCACCGGAGATGACTTTCCAAATACAAAAGTTCACCGGGCATGACTTTCCCAATACAAAAGTTCACCGGGCATGACTTTCCCAATACAAAAGTTCACCGGGCATGACTTTCCCAATACAAAAGTTCACCGGAGATGACTTTCCCAATACAAAAGTTCACCGGGCATGACTTTCCCAATACAAAAGTTCACCGGAGATGACTTTCCCAATACAAAAGTTCACCGGGCATGAATTTCCCAATACAAATGTCACCGGGCATGACTTTGCCAATACAAAAGTTCACCGGAGATGACTTTCCCAATACAAAAGTTCACCGGGGCATGACTTTCCCAATACAAAAGTTCACCGGAGATGACTTTCCCAATACAAAAGTTCACCGGGCATGACTTTCCCAATACAAAAGTTCACCGGAGATGACTTTCCCAATACAAAAGTTCACCGGGCATGAATTTCCCAATACAAATGTTCACCGGGCATGACTTTGCCAATACAAAAGTTCACCGGAGATGACTTTCCCAATACAAAAGTTCACCGGGCATGACTTTCCTAATACAAAAGTTCCACCGGGCATGACTTTCCCAATACAAAAGTTCACCGGGCATGACTTTCCCAATACAAAAGTTCACCGGGCATGACTTTCCCAATACAAAAGTTCAACGGAGATGACTTTCCCAATACAAAAGTTCACCGGGCATGACTTTCCCAATACAAAAGTTCACCGGGCATGACTTTCCCAATACAAAAGTTCACCGGAGATGACTTTTCCCATACAAAAGTTCACCGGGCATGACTTTCCCAATACAAATGTTCACCGGGCATGACTTTCCCAATACAAAAGTTCACCGGGCATGACTTTCCCAATACAAAAGTTCACCGGAGATGACTTTCCCAATACAAAAGTTCACCGGGCATGACTTTCCCAATACAAAAGTTCACCGGGCATGACTTTTCCAATACAAAAGTTCACCGGAGATGACTTTCCCAATACAAAAGTTCACCGGGCATGACTTTCCCAATACAAAAGTTCACCGGAGATGACTTTCCCAATACAAAAGTTCACCGGAGATGAATTTCCCAATACAAAAGTTCACCGGGCATGACTTTCCCAATACAAAAGTTCACCGGGCATGACTTTCCCAATACGAAAGTTCACCGGGCATGGCTTTCCCAATACAAAAGTTCACCGGGCATGACTTTCCCAATACAAAAGTTCACCGGGCATGACTTTCCCAATACAAAAGTTCACCGGAGATGACTTTCCCAATACAAAAGTTCACCGGGCATGACTTTCCCAATACAAAAGTTCACCGGAGATGACTTTCCCAATACAAAAGTTCACCGGGCATGACTTTCCCAATACAAAAGTTCACCGGGCATGACTTTCCCAATACAAAAGTTCACCGGAGATGACTTCCCCAACACAAAAGTTCACCCGGAGATGACTTCCCCAATACAAAAGTTCACCGGGCATGACTTTCCCAATACAAAAGTTCACCGGGCATGAATTTCCCAATACAAAAGTTCACCGGAGATGACTTTCCCAATACAAAAGTTCACCGGGCATGACTTTCCCAATACAAAAGTTCACCGGGCATGACTTTCCCAATACAAAAGTTCACCGGAGATGACTTTCCCAATACAAAAGTTCACCGGGCATGACTTTCCCAATACAAAAGTTCACCGGAGATGACTTTTCCCATACAAAAGTTCACCGGAGATGACTTTCCCAATACAAAAGTTCACCGGGCATGACTTTCCCAATACAAAAGTTCACCGGAGATGACTTTCCCAATACAAAAGTTCACCGGAGATGACTTTCCCAATACAAAAGTTCACCGGGCATGACTTTCCTAATACAAATGTTCACCGGGCATGACTTTCCCAATACAAAAGTTCACCGGGCATGAATTTCCCAATACAAATGTTCACCGGGCATGACTTTGCCAATACAAAAGTTCACCGGGCATGACTTTCCCAATACAAAAGTTCACCGGGCTTGACTTTCCCAATACAAAAGTTCACCGGAGATGACTTTCCCAATACAAAAGTTCACCGGGCATGACTTTCCCAATACAAAAGTTCACCGGGCATGACTTTCCCAATACAAAAGTTCACCGGGCATGACTTTCTCAATACAAAAGTTCACTGGGCATGAATTTCCCAATACAAATGTTCACCGGAGATGACTTTTCCCATACAAAAGTTCACCGGGCATGACTTTCCCAATACAAAAGTTCACCGGGCATGAATTTCCCAATAAAATGTTCACCGGGCATGACTTTCCCAATACAAAAAGTTCACCGGGCATGGAATTTCCCAATACAAATGTTCACCGGGCATGACTTTGCCAATACAAAAGTTCACCGGAGATGACTTTCCCAATACAAAAGTTCACCGGGCATGACTTTCCTAATACAAAAGTTCACCGGGCATGACTTTCCCAATACAAAAGTTCACCGGGCATGACTTTCCCAATACAAAAGTTCACCGGGCATGACTTTCCCAATACAAAAGTTCAACGGAGATGACTTTCCCAATACAAAAGTTCACCGGCATGACTTTCCCAATACAAAAGTTCACCGGGCATGACTTTCCCAATACAAAAGTTCACCGGAGATGACTTTTCCCATACAAAAGTTCACCGGGCATGACTTTCCCAATACAAATGTTCACCGGGCATGACTTTCCCAATACAAAAGTTCACCGGGCATGACTTTCCCAATACAAAAGTTCACCGGAGATGACTTTCCCAATACAAAAGTTCACCGGGCATGACTTTCCCAATACAAAAGTTCACCGGGCATGACTTTTCCAATACAAAAGTTCACCGGAGATGACTTTCCCAATACAAAAGTTCACCGGGCATGACTTTCCCAATACAAAAGTTCACCGGAGATGACTTTCCCAATACAAAAGTTCACCGGAGATGAATTTCCCAATACAAAAGTTCACCGGGCATGACTTTCCCAATACAAAAGTTCACCGGGCATGACTTTCCCAATACGAAAGTTCACCGGGCATGGCTTTCCCAATACAAAAGTTCACCGGGCATGACTTTCCCAATACAAAAGTTCACCGGGCATGACTTTCCCAATACAAAAGTTCACCGGAGATGACTTTCCCAATACAAAAGTTCACCGGGCATGACTTTCCCAATACAAAAGTTCACCGGAGATGACTTTCCCAATACAAAAGTTCACCGGGCATGACTTTCCCAATACAAAAGTTCACCGGGCATGACTTTCCCAATACAAAAGTTCACCGGAGATGACTTCCCCAACACAAAAGTTCACCGGAGATGACTTCCCCAATACAAAAGTTCACCGGGCATGACTTTCCCAATACAAAAGTTCACCGGGCATGACTTTCCCAATACAAAAGTTCACCGGAGATGACTTTCCCAATACAAAAGTTCACCGGGCATGACTTTCCCAATACAAAAGTTCACCGGGCATGACTTTCCCCAATACAAAAGTTCACCGGAGATGACTTTTCCCAATACAAAAGTTCACCGGGCATGACTTTCCCAATACAAAAGTTCACCGGAGATGACTTTTCCCATACAAAAGTTCACCGGAGATGACTTTCCCAATACAAAGTTCACCGGGCATGACTTTCCCAATACAAAAGTTCACCGGAGATGACTTTCCCAATACAAAAGTTCACCGGAGATGACTTTCCCAATACAAAAGTTCACCGGGCATGACATTCCTAATACAAATGTTCACCGGGCATGACTTTCCCAATACAAAAGTTCACCGGGCATGAATTTCCCAATACAAATGTTCACCGGGCATGACTTTGCCAATACAAAAGTTCACCGGGCATGACTTTCCCAATACAAAAGTTCACCGGGCTTGACTTTCCCAATACAAAAGTTCACCGGAGATGACTTTCCCAATACAAAAGTTCACCGGGCATGACTTTCCCAATACAAAAGTTCACCGGGCATGACTTTCCCAATACAAAAGTTCACCGGGCATGACTTTCTCAATACAAAAGTTTCACTGGGCATGAATTTCCCAATACAAATGTTCACCGGAGATGACTTTTCCCATACAAAAGTTCACCGGGCATGACTTTCCCAATACAAAAGTTCACCGGGCATGAATTTCCCAATAAAATGTTCACCGGGCATGACTTTCCCAATACAAAAGTTCACCGGGCATGAATTTCCCAATACAAATGTTCACCGGGCATGACTTTGCCAATACAAAAGTTCACCGGAGATGACTTTCCCAATACCAAAGTTCACCGGGCATGAATTTCCCAATACAAATGTTCACCGGAGATGACTTTCCCAATACAAAAGTTCACCGGGCATGACTTTCCCAATACAAAAGTTCACCGGGCAAGACTTTCCCAATACAAAAGTTCACCGGACATGACTTTCCCAATACAAAAGTTCACCGGAGATGACTTTCCCAATACAAAAGTTCACCGGGCATGGCTTTCCCAACACAAAAGTTCACCGGGCATGACTTTCCCAATACAAAAGTTTACCGGAGATGACTTTTCCCATACAAAAGTTCACCGGGCATGACTTTCCCAATACAAAAGTTCACCGGAGATGAATTTCCCAATACAAAAGTTCACCGGGCATGACTTTCCCAATACAAAAGTTCACCGGGCATGACTTTCCCAATACGAAAGTTCACCGGGCATGGCTTTCCCAACACAAAAGTTCACCGGGCATGACTTTCCCAATACGAAAGTTCACCGGGCATGACTTTGCCAATACAAAAGTTCACCGGGCGAGACTTTCCCAATACAAAAGTTCACCGGAGATGACTTTCCCAATACAAAAGTTCACCGGGCATGACTTTCCCAATACAAAAGTTCACCGGGCATGACTTTCCCAATACAAAAGTTCACCGGGCATGACTTTCCCAATACAAAAGTTCACCGGGCATGACTTTCCCAATACAAAAGTTCACCGGAGATGACTTTCCCAATACAAAAGTTCACCGGGCATGACTTTCCCAATACAAAAGTTCACCGGAGATGACTTTTCCCCATACAAAAGTTCACCGGAGATGACTTTCCCAATACAAAAGTTCACCGGGCATGACTTTCCCAATACAAAAGTTCACCGGGCATGACTTTCCCAATACAAAAGTTCACCGGGCATGACTTTCCCAATACAAAAGTTCACCGGAGATGACTTTTCCCATACAAAAGTTCACCGGGCATGACTTTCCCAATACAAAAGTTCACCGGAGATGACTTTCCCAATACAAAAGTTCACCGGGCATGACTTTCCCAATACAAAAGTTCACCGGAGATGACTTTTCCCATACAAAAGTTCACCGGGCATGACTTTCCCAATACAAAAGTTCACGGGCATGAATTTCCCAATACAAATGTTCACCGGGCATGACTTTCCCAATACAAAAGTTCACCGGAGATGACTTTCCCAATACAAAAGTTCACCGGGCATGAATTTCCCAATACAAATGTTCACCGGAGATGACTTTCCCAATACAAAAGTTCACCGGGCATGACTTTCCCAATACAAAAGTTCACCGGAGATGACTTTTCCCATACAAAAGTTCACCGGAGATGACTTTCCCAATACAAAAGTTCACCGGGCATGACTTTCCCAATACAAAAGTTCACCGGAGATGACTTTTCCCATACAAAAGTTCACCGGAGATGACTTTCCCAATACAAAAGTTCACCGGGCATGACTTTCCCAATACAAAAGTTCACCGGGCATGAATTTCCAATACAAATGTTCACCGGAGATGACTTTCCCAATACAAAAGTTCACCGGGCATGACTTTCCCAATACAAAAGTTCACCGGGCATGACTTTCTCAATACAAAAGTTCACCGGGCATGACTTTCCCAATACAAAAGTTCAACGGAGATGACTTTCCCAATACAAAAGTTCACCGGGCATGACTTTCCCAATACAAAAGTTCACCGGGCATGACTTTCCCAATACAAAAGTTCACCGGGCATGACTTTCCCAATACAAAAGTTCACCGGAGATGACTTTCCCAATACAAAAGTTCACCGGGCATGACTTTCCCAATACAAAAGTTCACCGGAGATGACTTTCCCAATACAAAAGTTCACCGGGCATGACTTTACAAAAGTTCACCGGGCATGACTTTCCCAATACAAAAGTTCACCGGAGATGACTTTTCCCAATACAAAAGTTCACCGGAGATGACTTTCCCAATACAAAAGTTCACCGGGCATGACTTTCCCAATACAAATGTTCACCGGGCATGACTTTCCCAATACAAAAGTTCACCGGGCATGACTTTCCCCATACAAAAGTTCACCGGAGATGACTTTCCCAATACAAAAGTTCACCGGGCATGACTTTCCCAATACAAAAGTTCACCGGGCATGACTTTCCCAATACAAAAGTTCACCGGGCATGACTTTCCCAATACAAAAGTTCACCGGAGATGACTTTCCCAATACAAAAGTTCACCGGGCATGACTTTCCCAATACAAAAGTTCACCGGGCATGACTTTCCCAATACAAAAGTTCACCGGGCATGACTTTCCCAATACAAAAGTTCACCGGGCATGACTTTCCCAATACAAAAGTTCACCGTTCATGACTTTCCCAATACAAAGGTTCACCGGGCATGATTTCCCAATACAAAAGTTCACCGGGCATGACTTTCCTAATACAAAAGTTCACCAGGCATGACTTTTCCCATACAAAAGTTCACCGGAGATGACTTTCCCAATACAAAAGTTCACCGGAGATGACTTTCCCAATACAAAAGTTCACCGGGCATGACTTTCCCAATACAAAAGTTCACCGGCATGACTTTCCCAATACAAAAGTTCAACGGAGATGACTTTCCCAATACAAAAGTTCACCGGGCATGACTTTCCCAATACAAAAGTTCACCGGGCATGACTTTCCCAATACAAAAGTTCACCGGGCATGACTTTCCCAATACAAAAGTTCACCGGGCATGACTTTCCCAATACAAAAGTTCACCGTTCATGACTTTCCCAATACAAAGGTTCACCGGGCATGATTTCCCAATACAAAAGTTCACCGGGCATGACTTTCCTAATACAAAAGTTCACCAGGCATGACTTTTCCCATACAAAAGTTCACCGGAGATGACTTTCCCAATACAAAAGTTCACCGGGCATGACTTTCCCAATACAAAAGTTCACCGGGCATGACTTTCTCAATACAAAAGTTCACCGGGCATGACTTTCCCAATACAAAAGTTCAACGGAGATGACTTTCCCAATACAAAAGTTCACCGGGCATGACTTTCCCAATACAAAAGTTCACCGGGCATGACTTTCCCAATACAAAAGTTCACCGGGCATGACTTTCCCAATACAAAAGTTCACCGGAGATGACTTTCCCAATACAAAAGTTCACCGGGCATGACTTTCCCAATACAAAAGTTCACCGGAGATGACTTTCCCAATACAAAAGTTCACCGGGCATGACTTTACAAAAGTTCACCGGGCATGACTTTCCCAATACAAAAGTTCACCGGAGATGACTTTTCCCAATACAAAAGTTCACCGGAGATGACTTTCCCAATACAAAAGTTCACCGGGCATGACTTTCCCAATACAAATGTTCACCGGGCATGACTTTCCCAATACAAAAGTTCACCGGGCATGACTTTCCCAATACAAAAGTTCACCGGAGATGACTTTCCCAATACAAAAGTTCACCGGGCATGACTTTCCCAATACAAAAGTTCACCGGGCATGACTTTCCCAATACAAAAGTTCACCGGGCATGACTTTCCCAATACAAAAGTTCACCGGAGATGACTTTCCCAATACAAAAGTTCACCGGGCATGACTTTCCCAATACAAAAGTTCACCGGGCATGACTTTCCCAATACAAAAGTTCACCGGGCATGACTTTCCCAATACAAAAGTTCACCGGGCATGACTTTCCCAATACAAAAGTTCACCGGAGATGACTTTCCCAATACAAAAGTTCACCGGGCATGACTTTACAAAGGTTCACCGGGCATGACTTTCCCAATACAAAAGTTCACCGGAGATGACTTTTCCCAATACAAAAGTTCACCGGAGATGACTTTCCCAATACAAAAGTTCACCGGGCATGACTTTCCCAATACAAATGTTCACCGGGCATGACTTTCCCAATACAAAAGTTCACCGGGCATGACTTTCCCAATACAAAAGTTCACCGGAGATGACTTTCCCAATACAAAAGTTCACCGGGCATGACTTTCCCAATACAAAAGTTCACCGGGCATGACTTTCCCAATACAAAAGTTCACCGGGCATGACTTTCCCAATACAAAAGTTCACCGGAGATGACTTTCCCAATACAAAAGTTCACCGGGCATGACTTTCCCAATACAAAAGTTCACCGGAGATGACTTTCCCAATACAAAAGTTCACCGGGCATGACATTCCCAATACAAAAGTTCACCGGAGATGATTTTCCCATACAAAAGTTCACCGGAGATGACTTTCCCAATACAAAAGTTCACCGGGCATGAATTTCCCAATACAAATGTTCACCGGGCATGACATTCCCAATACAAAAGTTCACCGGAGATGATTTTCCCATACAAAAGTTCACCGGAGATGACTTTCCCAATACAAAAGTTCACCGGGCATGAATTTCCCAATACAAATGTTCACCGGGCATGACTTTGCCAATACAAAAGTTCACCGGAGATGACTTTCCCAATACAAAAGTTCACCGGGCATGACATTCCCAATACAAAAGTTCACCGGAGATGATTTTCCCATACAAAAGTTCACCGGAGATGACTTTCCCAATACAAAAGTTCACCGGGCATGACTTTCCCAATACAAAAGTTCACCGGAGATGACTTTCCCAATACAAAAGTTCACCGGGCATGACTTTCCCAATACAAAAGTTCACCGGGCATGACTTTCTCAATACAAAAGTTCGCCGGGCATGACTTTCCCAATACAAAAGTTCACCGGAGATGACTTTCCCAATACAAAAGTTCACCGGGCATGACTTTCCCAATACAAAAGTTCACCGGGCATGACTTTCTCAATACAAAAGTTCACCGGGCATGACTTTCCCAATACAAAAGTTCACCGGAGAAGACTTTCCCAATACAAAAGTTCACCGGGCATGACTTTCCCAATACAAAAGTTCACCGGGCATGACTTTCCCAATACAAAAGTTCACCGGAGATGACTTTCTCAATACCAAAGTTCACCGGGCATGACTTTCCCAATACAAAAGTTCACCGGAGATGACTTTCCCAATACAAAAGTTCACCGGGCATGACTTTCCCAATACAAAAGTTCACCGGGCATGACTTTCCCAATACAAAAGTTCACCGGAGATGACTTTCCCAATACAAAAGTTCACCGGGCATGAATTTCCCAATACAAATGTTCACCGGGCATGACTTTGCCAATACAAAAGTTCACCGGAGATGACTTTCCCAATACAAAAGTTCACCGGGCATGACATTCCCAATACAAAAGTTCACCGGAGATGATTTTCCCATACAAAAGTTCACCGGAGATGACTTTCCCAATACAAAAGTTCACCGGGCATGACTTTCCCAATACAAAAGTTCACCGGAGATGACTTTCCCAATACAAAAGTTCACCGGGCATGACTTTCCCAATACAAAAGTTCACCGGGCATGACTTTCTCAATACAAAAGTTCACCGGGCATGACTTTCCCAATACAAAAGTTCACCGGAGATGACTTTCCCAATACAAAAGTTCACCGGGCATGACTTTCCCAATACAAAAGTTCACCGGGCATGACTTTCCCAATACAAATGTTCACTGGGCATGACTTTCCCAATACAAAAGTTCACCGGGCATGACATTCCCAATACAAAAGTTCACCGGAGATGACTTTCCCAATACAAAAGTTCACCGGGCATGACTTTCCCAATACAAAAGTTCACCGGGCATGACTTTCTCAATACAAAAGTTCACCGGGCATGACTTTCCCAATACAAAAGTTCACCGGGCATGAATTTCCCAATACAAATGTTCACCGGGCATGACTTTGCCAATACAAAAGTTCACCGGAGATGACTTTCCCAATACAAAAGTTCACCGGGCATGAATTTCCCAATACAAATGTTCACCGGAGATGACTTTCCCAATACAAAAGTTCACCGGGCATGACTTTCCCAATACAAAAGTTCACCGGAGATGACTTTCCCAATACAAAAGTTCACCGGGCATGACTTTCCCAATACAAAAGTTCACCGGGCATGACTTTCCCAATACAAAAGTTCACCGGAGATGACTTTTCCCATACAAAAGTTCACCGGAGATGACTTTCCCAATACAAAAGTTCACCGGGCATGACTTTCCCAATACAATAGTTCACCGGATATGACTTTTCCCATACAAAAGTTCACCGGAGGTGACTTTCCCAATACAAAAGTTCACCGGGCATGACTTTCCCAATACAAAAGTTCACCGGGCATGACTTTGCCAATACAAAAGTTCACCGGAGATGGCTTTCCCAATACAAAAGTTCACCGGGCATGACTTTCCCAATACAAAAGTTCACCGGGCATGACTTTTCCAATACAAAAGTTCACCGGGCATGACTTTCCCAATACAAAAGTTCACCGGGCATGACTTTCCCAATACAAAAGTTCACCGGAGATGACTTTCTCAATACAAAAGTTCACCGGGCATGACTTTCCCAATACAAAAGTTCACCGGGCATGACTTTCCCAATACAAAAGTTCACCGGAGATGACTTTCCCAATACGAAAGTTCACCGGAGATGAATTTCCCAATACAAAAGTTCACCGGAGATGACTTTCCCAATACAAAAGTTCACCGGGCATGACTTTCCCAATACAAAAGTTCACCGGGCATGACTTTCCCAATACAAAAGTTCACCGGGCATGACTTTCCCAATACAAAAGTTCACCGGAGATGACTTTTCCCATACAAAAGTTCACCGGGCATGACTTTCCCAATACAAATGTTCACCGGGCATGACTTTCCCAATACAAAAGTTCACCGGAGATGACTTTCCCAATACAAAAGTTCACCGGGCATGACTTTCCCAATACAAAAGTTCACCGGGCATGACTTTCTCAATACAAAAGTTCACCGGGCATGACTTTCCCAATACAAAAGTTCACCGGAGAAGACTTTCCCAATACAAAAGTTCACCGGGCATGACTTTCCCAATACAAAAGTTCACCGGGCATGACTTTCCCAATACAAAAGTTCACCGGAGATGACTTTCTCAATACAAAAGTTCACCGGGCATGACTTTCCCAATACAAAAGTTCACCGGAGATGACTTTCCCAATACAAAAGTTCACCGGGCATGACTTTCCCAATACAAAAGTTCACCGGGCATGACTTTCCCAATACAAAAGTTCACCGGAGATGACTTTCCCAATACAAAAGTTCACCGGGCATGAATTTCCCAATACAAATGTTCACCGGGCATGACTTTGCCAATACAAAAGTTCACCGGAGATGACTTTCCCAATACAAAAGTTCACCGGGCATGACAGTCCCAATACAAAAGTTCACCGGAGATGATTTTCCCATACAAAAGTTCACCGGAGATGACTTTCCCAATACAAAAGTTCACCGGGCATGACTTTCCCAATACAAAAGTTCACCGGAGATGACTTTCCCAATACAAAAGTTCACCGGGCATGACTTTCCCAATACAAAAGTTCACCGGGCATGACTTTCTCAATACAAAAGTTCACCGGGCATGACTTTCCCAATACAAAAGTTCACCGGAGATGACTTTCCCAATACAAAAGTTCACCGGGCATGACTTTCCCAATACAAAAGTTCACCGGGCATGACTTTCCCAATACAAATGTTCACTGGGCATGACTTTCCCAATACAAAAGTTCACCGGGCATGACATTCCCAATACAAAAGTTCACCGGAGATGACTTTCCCAATACAAAAGTTCACCGGGCATGACTTTCCCAATACAAAAGTTCACCGGGCATGACTTTCTCAATACAAAAGTTCACCGGGCATGACTTTCCCAATACAAAAGTTCACCGGGCATGAATTTCCCAATACAAATGTTCACCGGGCATGACTTTGCCAATACAAAAGTTCACCGGAGATGACTTTCCCAATACAAAAGTTCACCGGGCATGAATTTCCCAATACAAATGTTCACCGGAGATGACTTTCCCAATACAAAAGTTCACCGGGCATGACTTTCCCAATACAAAAGTTCACCGGAGATGACTTTCCCAATACAAAAGTTCACCGGGCATGACTTTCCCAATACAAAAGTTCACCGGGCATGACTTTCCCAATACAAAAGTTCACCGGAGATGACTTTTCCCATACAAAAGTTCACCGGAGATGACTTTCCCAATACAAAAGTTCACCGGGCATGACTTTCCCAATACAATAGTTCACCGGATATGACTTTTCCCATACAAAAGTTCACCGGAGATGACTTTCCCAATACAAAAGTTCACCGGGCATGACTTTCCCAATACAAAAGTTCACCGGGCATGACTTTGCCAATACAAAAGTTCACCGGGCATGACTTTCCCAATACAAAAGTTCACCGGAGATGACTTTCCCAATACAAAAGTTCACCGGGCATGACTTTCCCAATACAAAAGTTCACCGGGCATGACTTTCCCAATACAAAAGTTCACCGGAGATGACTTTCCCAATACAAAAGTTCACCGGGCATGAATTTCCCAATACAAATGTTCACCGGGCATGACTTTGCCAATACAAAAGTTCACCGGAGATGACTTTCCCAATACAAAAGTTCACCGGAGATGATTTTCCCATACAAAAGTTCACCGGAGATGATTTTCCCATACAAAAGTTCACCGGAGATGACTTTCCCAATACAAAAGTTCACCGGGCATGACTTTCCCAATACAAAAGTTCACCGGAGATGACTTTCCCAATACAAAAGTTCACCGGGCATGACTTTCCCAATACAAAAGTTCACCGGGCATGACTTTCTCAATACAAAAGTTCACCGGGCATGACTTTCCCAATACAAAGTTCACCGAGATGACTTTCCCAATACAAAAGTTCACCGGGCATGACTTTCCCAATACAAAAGTTCACCGGGCATGACTTTCCCAATACAAATGTTCACTGGGCATGACTTTCCCAATACAAAAGTTCACCGGGCATGACATTCCCAATACAAAAGTTCACCGGAGATGACTTTCCCAATACAAAAGTTCACCGGGCATGACTTTCCCAATACAAAAGTTCACCGGAGATGACTTTCTCAATACAAAAGTTCACCGGGCATGACTTTCCCAATACAAAAGTTCACCGGGCATGAATTTCCCAATACAAATGTTCACCGGGCATGACTTTGCCAATACAAAAGTTCACCGGAGATGACTTTCCCAATACAAAAGTTCACCGGGCATGAATTTCCCAAATACAAATGTTCACCGGAGATGACTTTCCCAATACAAAAGTTCACCGGGCATGACTTTCCCAATACAAAAGTTCACCGGAGATGACTTTCCCAATACAAAAGTTCACCGGGCATGACTTTCCCAATACAAAAGTTCACCGGGCATGACTTTCCCAATACAAAAGTTCACCGGAGATGACTTTTCCCATACAAAAGTTCACCGGAGATGACTTTCCCAATACAAATGTTCACCGGGCATGACTTTCCCAATACAATAGTTCACCGGATATGACTTTTCCCATACAAAAGTTCACCGGAGATGACTTTCCCAATACAAAAGTTCACCGGGCATGACTTTCCCAATACAAAAGTTCACCGGGCATCACTTTGCCAATACAAAAGTTCACCGGAGATGGCTTTCCCAATACAAAAGTTCACCGGGCATGACTTTCCCAATACAAAAGTTCACCGGGCATGACTTTCCCAATACAAAAGTTCACCGGGCATGACTTTCCCAATACAAAAGTTCACCGGAGATGACTTTCTCAATACAAAAGTTCACCGGGCATGACTTTCCCAATACAAAAGTTCACCGGGCATGACTTTCCCAATACAAAAGTTCACCGGAGATGACTTTCCCAATACGAAAGTTCACCGGAGATGAATTTCCCAATACAAAAAGTTCACCGGAGATGACTTTCCCAATACAAAAGTTCACCGGGCATGACTTTCCCAATACAAAAGTTCACCGGGCATGATTTTCCCAATACAAAAGTTCACCGGGCATGACTTTCCCAATACAAAAGTTCCCGGAGATGACTTTCCCAATACAAAAGTTCACCGGAGATGACTTTCCCAATACAAAAGTTCACCCGGGCATGACTTTCCCAATACAAAAGTTCACCGGGCATGACTTTGCCAATACAAAAGTTCACCGGAGATGGCTTTCCCAATACAAAAGTTCACCGGGCATGACTTTCCCAATACAAAAGTTCACCGGGCATGAATTTCCCAATACAAAAGTTCACCGGGCATGACTTTCCCAATACAAAAGTTCACCGGGCATGACTTTCCCAATACAAAAGTTCACCGGGCATGACTTTCCCAATACAAAAGTTCACCGGGCATGACTTTCCCAATACAAAAGTTCACCGGGCATGACTTTCCTAATACAAAAGTTCACCAGGCATGACTTTGCCAATACAAAAGTTCACCGGAGATGACTTTCCCAAAACAAAAGTTCACCGGGCATGACTTTCCCAATACAAAAGTTCACCGGAGATGACTTTTCCCATACAAAAGTTCACCGGAGATGACTTTCCCAATACAAAAGTTCACCGGGCATGACTTTCCCAATACAAAAGTTCACCGGGCATGACTTTGCCAATACAAAAGTTCACCGGGAGATGGCTTTCCCAATACAAAAGTTCACCGGGCATGACTTTCCCAATACAAAAGTTCACCGGGCATGACTTTCCCAATACAAAAGTTCACCGGGCATGACTTTCCCAATACAAAAGTTCACCGGGCATGACTTTCCCAATACAAAAGTTCACCGGAGATGACTTTCTCAATACAAAGTTCACCGGGCATGACTTTCCCAATACAAAAGTTCACCGGGCATGACTTTCCCAATACAAAAGTTCACCGGAGATGACTTTCCCAATACGAAAGTTCACCGGAGATGACTTTCCCAATACAAAAGTTCACCGGAGATGACTTTCCCAATACAAAAGTTCACCGGGCATGACTTTCCCAATACAAAAGTTCACCGGGCATGACTTTCCCAATACAAAAGTTCACCGGGCATGACTTTCCCAATACAAAAGTTCACCGGGCATGACTTTCCCAATACAAAAGTTCACCGGAGATGACTTTCTCAATACAAAAGTTCACCGGGCATGACTTTCCCAATACAAAAGTTCACCGGAGATGACTTTCCCAATACAAAAGTTCACCGGCATGAATTTCCCAATACAAATGTTCACCGGGCATGACTTTGCCAATACAAAAGTTCACCGGAGATGACTTTCTCAATACAAAAGTTCACCGGGCATGACTTTCCCAATACAAAAGTTCACCGGAGATGACTTTCCCAATACAAAAGTTCACCGGGCATGACTTTCCCAATACAAAAGTTCACCGGGCATTACTTTCCCAATACAAAAGTTCACCGGGCATGACTTTCCCAATACAAAAGTTCACCGGAGATGACTTTTCCCATACAAAAGTTCACCGGGCATGACTTTCCCAATACAAATGTTCACCGGGCATGACTTTCCCAATACAAAAGTTCACCGGGCATGACTTTCCCAATACAAAAGTTCACCAGGCATGACTTTCCCAATACAAAAGTTCACCGGAGATGACTTTCCCAATACAAAAGTTTACCGGGCATGACTTTCCCAATACAAAAGTTCACCGGAGATGACTTTCCCAATACAAAAGTTCACCGGGCATGAATTTCCCAATACAAATGTTCACCGGGCATGACATTGCCAATACAAAAGTTCACCGGAGATGACTTTCCCAATACAAAAGTTCACCGGGCATGACTTTCCCAATACAAAAGTTCACCGGGCATGACTTTCCCAATACAAAAGTTCACCGAGATGACTTTTCCCATACAAAAGTTCACCGGGCATGACTTTCCCAATACAAATGTTCACCGGGCATGACTTTCCCAATACAAAAGTTCACCGGGCATGACTTTCCCAATACAAAAGTTCACCGGGCATGACTTTCCCAATACAAAAAATCACCGGAGATGACTTTCCCAATACAAAAGTTCACCGGGCATGACTTTCCCAATACAAAAGTTCACCGGGCATGACTTTCCCAATACAAAAAATCACCGGAGATGACTTTTCCCATACAAAAGTTCACCGGAGATGACTTTTCTCAATACAAAAGTTCACCGGAGATGACTTTCCCAATACAAAAGTTCACCGGGCATGACTTTCCCAATACAAATGTTCACCGGGCATGACTTTCCCAATACAAAAGTTCACCGGGCATGACTTTCCCAATACAAAAGTTCACCGGAGATGACTTTCCCAATACAAAAGTTCACCGGGCATGACTTTCCCAATACAAAAGTTCACCGGGCATGACTTTCCCAATACAAAAGTTCACCGGAGATGACTTTCCCAATACAAAAGTTCACCGGGCATGACTTTCCCAATACAAAAGTTCACCGGGTATGACTTTCCCAATACAAAAGTTCACCGGGCATGACTTTCCCAATACAAAAGTTCACCGGGCATGACTTTCCCAATACAAAAGTTCACCGGGCATGACTTTCCTAATACAAAAGTTCACCAGGCATGACTTTTCCCATACAAAAGTTCACCGGAGATGACTTTTCCCATACAAAAGTTCACCGGGCATGACTTTCCCAATACAAAAGTTCACCGGGCATGACTTTCTCAATACAAAAGTTCACCGGCATGACTTTCCCAATACAAAAGTTCACCGGGCATGAATTTCCCAATACAAATGTTCACCGGGCATGACTTTGCCAATACAAAAGTTCACCGGAGATGACTTTCCCAATACAAAAGTTCACCGGGCATGAATTTCCCAATACAAATGTTCACCGGAGATGACTTTCCCAATACAAAAGTTCACCGGGCATGACTTTCCCAATACAAAAGTTCACCGGAGATGACTTTTCCCATACAAAAGTTCACCGGAGATGACTTTCCCAATACAAAAGTTCACCGGGCATGACTTTCCCAATACAAAAGTTCACCGGAGATGACTTTTCCCATACAAAAGTTCACCGGAGATGACTTTCCCAATACAAAAGTTCACCGGGCATGACTTTCCCAATACAAAAGTTCACCGGGCATGAATTTCCCAATACAAATGTTCACCGGAGATGACTTTCCCAATACAAAAGTTCACCGGGCATGACTTTCCCAATACAAAAGTTCACCGGGCATGACTTTCTCAATACAAAAGTTCACCGGGCATGACTTTCCCAATACAAAAGTTCAACGGAGATGACTTTCCCAATACAAAAGTTCACCGGGCATGACTTTCCCAATACAAAAGTTCACCGGGCATGACTTTCCCAATACAAAAGTTCACCGGGCATGACTTTCCCAATACAAAAGTTCACCGGAGATGACTTTCCCAATACAAAAGTTCACCGGGCATGACTTTCCCAATACAAAAGTTCACCGGAGATGACTTTCCCAATACAAAAGTTCACCGGGCATGACTTTACAAAAGTTCACCGGGCATGACTTTCTCAATACAAAAGTTCACCGGAGATGACTTTTCCCAATACAAAAGTTCACCGGAGATGACTTTCCCAATACAAAAGTTCACCGGGCATGACTTTCCCAATACAAATGTTCACCGGGCATGACTTTCCCAATACAAAAGTTCACCGGGCATGACTTTCCCAATACAAAAGTTCACCGGAGATGACTTTCCCAATACAAAAGTTCACCGGGCATGACTTTCCCAATACAAAAGTTCACCGGGCATGACTTTCCCAATACAAAAGTTCACCGGGCATGACTTTCCCAATACAAAAGTTCACCGGAGATGACTTTCCCAATACAAAAGTTCACCCGGGCATGACTTTCCCAATACAAAAGTTCACCGGGCATGACTTTCCCAATACAAAAGTTCACCGGGCATGACTTTCCCAATACAAAAGTTCACCGGGCATGACTTTCCCAATACAAAAGTTCGCCGGGCATGACTTTCCAATACAAAGGTTCACCGGGCATGATTTCCCAATACAAAAGTTCACCGGGCATGACTTTCCTAATACAAAAGTTCACCAGGCATGACTTTTCCCATACCAAAGTTCACCGGAGATGACTTTCCCAATACAAAAGTTCACCGGAGATGACTTTCCCAATACAAAAGTTCACCGGGCATGACTTTCCCAATACAAAAGTTCACCGGAGATGACTTTCCCAATACAAAAGTTCACCGGGCATGACTTTACAAAGTTCACCGGGCATGACTTTCCCAATACAAAAGTTCACCGGGCATGACTTTCCCAATACAAAAGTTCACCGGAGATGACTTTCTCAATACAAAAGTTCACCGGGCATGACTTTCCCAATACAAAAGTTCACCGGAGATGACTTTCCCAATACAAAAGTTCACCGGGCATGACTTTCCCAATACAAAAGTTCACCGGGCATGACTTTCCCAATACAAAAGTTCACCGGAGATGACTTTCCCAATACAAAAGTTCACCGGGCATGAATTTCCCAATACAAATGTTCACCGGGCATGACATTCCCAATACAAAAGTTCACCGGAGATGATTTTCCCATACAAAAGTTCACCGGAGATGACTTTCCCAATACAAAAGTTCACCGGGCATGAATTTCCCAATACAAATGTTCACCGGGGCATGACTTTGCCAATACAAAAGTTCACCGGAGATGACTTTCCCAATACAAAAGTTCACCGGGCATGACATTCCCAATACAAAAGTTCACCGGAGATGATTTTCCCATACAAAAGTTCACCGGAGATGACTTTCCCAATACAAAAGTTCACCGGGCATGACTTTCCCAATACAAAAGTTCACCGGAGATGACTTTCCCAATACAAAAGTTCACCGGGCATGACTTTCCCAATACAAAAGTTCACCGGGCATGACTTTCTCAATACAAAAGTTCACCGGGCATGACTTTCCCAATACAAAAGTTCACCGGAGATGACTTTCCCAATACAAAAGTTCACCGGGCATGACTTTCCCAATACAAAAGTTCACCGGGCATGACTTTCTCAATACAAAAGTTCACCGGGCATGACTTTCCCAATACAAAAGTTCACCGGAGAAGACTTTCCCAATACAAAAGTTCACCGGGCATGACTTTCCCAATACAAAAGTTCACCGGGCATGAATTTCCCAATACAAAAGTTCACCGGAGATGACTTTCTCAATACCAAAGTTCACCGGGCATGACTTTCCCAATACAAAAGTTCACCGGAGATGACTTTCCCAATACAAAAGTTCACCGGGCATGAATTTCCCAATACAAATGTTCACCGGCATGACTTTGCCAATACAAAAGTTCACCGGAGATGACTTTCCCAATACAAAAGTTCACCGGGCATGACATTCCCAATACAAAAGTTCACCGGAGATGATTTTCCCATACAAAAGTTCACCGGAGATGACTTTCCCAATACAAAAGTTCACCGGGCATGACTTTCCCAATACAAAAGTTCACCGGAGATGACTTTCCCAATACAAAAGTTCACCGGGCATGACTTTCCCAATACAAAAGTTCACCGGGCATGACTTTCTCATTACAAAAGTTCACCGGGCATGACTTTCCCAATACAAAAGTTCACCGGAGATGACTTTCCCAATACAAAAGTTCACCGGCATGACTTTCCCAATACAAAAGTTCACCGGGCATGACTTTCCCAATACAAATGTTCACTGGGCATGACTTTCCCAATACAAAAGTTCACCGGGCATGACATTCCCAATACAAAAGTTCACCGGAGATGACTTTCCCAATACAAAAGTTCACCGGGCATGACTTTCCCAATACAAAGTTCACCGGGCATGACTTTCTCAATACAAAAGTTCACCGGCCATGACTTTCCCAATACAAAAGTTCACCGGGCATGAATTTCCCAATACAAATGTTCACCGGGCATGACTTTGCCAATACAAAAGTTCACCGGAGATGACTTTCCCAATACAAAAGTTCACCGGGCATGAATTTCCCAATACAAATGTTCACCGGAGATGACTTTCCCAATACAAAAGTTCACCGGGCATGACTTTCCCAATACAAAAGTTCACCGGAGATGACTTTCCCAATACAAAAGTTCACCGGGCATGACTTTCCCAATACAAAAGTTCACCGGGCATGACTTTCCCAATACAAAAGTTCACCGGAGATGACTTTTCCATACAAAAGTTCACCGGGCATGACTTTCCCAATACAATAGTTCACCGGATATGACTTTTCCCATACAAAAGTTCACCGGAGATGACTTTCCCAATACAAAAGTTCACCGGGCATGACTTTCCCAATACAAAAGTTCACCGGGCATGACTTTGCCAATACAAAAGTTCACCGGAGATGGCTTTCCCAATACAAAAGTTCACCGGGCATGACTTTCCCAATACAAAAGTTCACCGGGCATGACTTTTCCAATACAAAAGTTCACCGGGCATGACTTTCCCAATACAAAAGTTCACCGGGCATGACTTTCCCAATACAAAAGTTCACCGGAGATGACTTTCTCAATACAAAAGTTCACCGGGCATGACTTTCCCAATACAAAAGTTCACCGGGCATGACTTTCCCAATACAAAAGTTCACCGGAGATGACTTTCCCAATACGAAAGTTCACCGGAGATGAATTTCCCAATACAAAAGTTCACCGGAGATGACTTTCCCAATACAAAAGTTCACCGGGCATGACTTTCCCAATACAAAAGTTCACCGGCATGACTTTCCCAATACAAAAGTTCACCGGGCATGACTTTCCCAATACAAAAGTTCACCGGAGATGACTTTTCCCATACAAAAGTTCACCGGGCATGACTTTCCCAATACAAATGTTCACCGGGCATGACTTTCCCAATACAAAAGTTCACCGGAGATGACCGGGCATGACTTTCTCAATACAAAAGTTCACCGGGCATGACTTTCCCAATACAAAAGTTCACCGGAGAAGACTTTCCCAATACAAAAGTTCACCGGGCATGACTTTCCCAATACAAAAGTTCACCGGGCATGACTTTCCCAATACAAAAGTTCACCGGAGATGACTTTCTCAATACAAAAGTTCACCGGGCATGACTTTCCCAATACAAAAGTTCACCGGAGATGACTTTCCCAATACAAAAGTTCACCGGGCATGTCTTTCCCAATACAAAAGTTCACCGGGCATGACTTTCCCAATACAAAAGTTCACCGGAGATGACTTTCCCAATACAAAAGTTCACCGGGCATGAATTTCCCAATACAAATGTTCACCGGGCATGACTTTGCCAATACAAAAGTTCACCGGAGATGACTTTCCCAATACAAAAGTTCACCGGGCATGACATTCCCAATACAAAAGTTCACCGGAGATGATTTTCCCATACAAAAGTTCACCGGAGATGACTTTCCCAATACAAAAGTTCACCGGGCATGACTTTCCCAATACAAAAGTTCACCGGAGATGACTTTCCCCAATACAAAAGTTCACCGGGCATGACTTTCCCAATACAAAAGTTCACCGGGCATGACTTTCTCAATACAAAAGTTCACCGGGCATGACTTTCCCAATACAAAAGTTCACCGGAGATGACTTTCCCAATACAAAAGTTCACCGGGCATGACTTTCCCAATACAAAAGTTCACCGGGCATGACTTTCCCAATACAAATGTTCACTGGGCATGACTTTCCCAATACAAAAGTTCACCGGGCATGACATTCCCAATACAAAAGTTCACCGGAGATGACTTTCCCAATACAAAAGTTCACCGGGCATGACTTTCCCAATACAAAAGTTCACCGGGCATGACTTTCTCAATACAAAAGTTCACCGGGCATGACTTTCCCAATACAAAAGTTCACCGGGCATGAATTTCCCAATACAAATGTTCACCGGGCATGACTTTGCCAATACAAAAGTTCACCGGAGATGACTTTCCCAATACAAAAGTTCACCGGGCATGAATTTCCCAATACAAATGTTCACCGGAGATGACTTTCCCAATACAAAAGTTCACCGGGCATGACTTTCCCAATACAAAAGTTCACCGGAGATGACTTTCCCAATACAAAAGTTCACCGGGCATGACTTTACCAATACAAAAGTTCACCGGGCATGACTTTCCCAATACAAAAGTTCACCGGAGATGACTTTTCCCATACAAAAGTTCACCGGAGATGACTTTCCCAATACAAAAGTTCACCGGGCATGACTTTCCCAATACAATAGTTCACCGGATATGACTTTTCCCATACAAAAGTTCACCGGAGATGACTTTCCCAATACAAAAGTTCACCGGGCATGACTTTCCCAATACAAAAGTTCACCGGGCATGACTTTGCCAATACAAAAGTTCACCGGGCATGACTTTCCCAATACAAAAGTTCACCGGAGATGACTTTCCCAATACAAAAGTTCACCGGGCATGACTTTCCCAATACAAAAGTTCACCGGGCATGACTTTCCCAATACAAAAGTTCACCGGAGATGACTTTCCCAATACAAAAGTTCACCGGGCATGAATTTCCCAATACAAATGTTCACCGGGCATGACTTTGCCAATACAAAAGTTCACCGGAGATGACTTTCCCAATACAAAAGTTCACCGGGCATGACATTCCCAATACAAAAGTTCACCGGAGATGATTTTCCCATACAAAAGTTCACCGGAGATGACTTTCCCAATACAAAAGTTCACCGGGCATGACTTTCCCAATACAAAAGTTCACCGGAGATGACTTTCCCAATACAAAAGTTCACCGGGCATGACTTTCCCAATACAAAAGTTCACCGGGCATGACTTTCTCAATACAAAAGTTCACCGGGCATGACTTTCCCAATACAAAAGTTCACCGGAGATGACTTTCCCAATACAAAAGTTCACCGGGCATGACTTTCCCAATACAAAAGTTCACCGGGCATGACTTTCCCAATACAAATGTTCACTGGGCATGACTTTCCCAATACAAAAGTTCACCGGGCATGACATTCCCAATACAAAAGTTCACCGGAGATGACTTTCCCAATACAAAAGTTCACCGGGCATGACTTTCCCAATACAAAAGTTCACCGGAGATGACTTTCTCAATACAAAAGTTCACCGGGCATGACTTTCCCAATACAAAAGTTCACCGGGCATGAATTTCCCAATACAAATGTTCACCGGGCATGACTTTGCCAATACAAAAGTTCACCGGAGATGACTTTCCCAATACAAAAGTTCACCGGGCATGAATTTCCCAATACAAATGTTCACCGGAGATGACTTTCCCAATACAAAAGTTCACCGGGCATGACTTTCCCAATACAAAAGTTCACCGGAGATGACTTTCCCAATACAAAAGTTCACCGGGCATGACTTTCCCAATACAAAAGTTCACCGGGCATGACTTTCCCAATACAAAAGTTCACCGAGATGACTTTTCCCATACAAAAGTTCACCGGAGATGACTTTCCCAATACAAAAGTTCACCGGGCATGACTTTCCCAATACAATAGTTCACCGGATATGACTTTTCCCATACAAAAGTTCACCGGAGATGACTTTCCCAATACAAAAGTTCACCGGGCATGACTTTCCCAATACAAAAGTTCACCGGGCATGACTTTGCCAATACAAAAGTTCACCGGAGATGGCTTTCCCAATACAAAAGTTCACCGGGCATGACTTTCCCAATACAAAAGTTCACCGGGCATGACTTTCCCAATACAAAAGTTCACCGGGCATGACTTTCCCAATACAAAAGTTCACCGGAGATGACTTTCTCAATACAAAAGTTCACCGGGCATGACTTTCCCAATACAAAAGTTCACCGGGCATGACTTTCCCAATACAAAAGTTCACCGGAGATGACTTTCCCAATACGAAAGTTCACCGGAGATGAATTTCCCAATACAAAAGTTCACCGGAGATGACTTTCCCAATACAAAAGTTCACCGGGCATGACTTTCCCAATACAAAAGTTCACCGGGCATGACTTTCCCAATACAAAAGTTCACCGGGCATGACTTTCCCAATACAAAAGTTCACCGCAGATGACTTTTCCCATACAAAAGTTCACCGGAGATGACTTTCCCAATACAAAAGTTCACCGGGCATGACTTTCCCAATACAAAACTTCACCGGGCATGACTTTCCCAATACAAAAGTTCACCGGGCATGACTTTCTCAATACAAAAGTTCACCGGGCATGACTTTCCCAATACAAAAGTTCACCGGAGATGACTTTCCCAATACAAAAGTTCACCGGGCATGAATTTCCCAATACAAATGTTCACCGGGCATGACTTTCTCAATACAAAAGTTCACCGGGCATGACTTTCCCAATACAAAAGTTCACCGGGAATGAATTTCCCAATACAAATGTTCACCAGGCATGACTTTTCCCATACAAAAGTTCACCGGAGATGACTTTCCCAATACAAAAGTTCACCGGAGATGACTTTCCTAATACAAAAGTTCACCGGGCATGCCTTTCCCAATACAAAAGTTCACCGGAGATGACTTTCCCAATACAAAAGTTCACCGGCATGACTTTCCCAATACAAAAGTTCACCGGGCATGACTTTCTCAATACAAAAGTTCACCGGGCATGACTTTCCCAATACAAAAGTTCACCGGGCATGACTTTCTCAATACAAAAGTTCACCGGGCATGACTTTCCCAATACAAAAGTTCACCGGAGATAACTTTCCCAATACAAAAGTTCACCGGGCATGACTTTCCCAATACAAAAGTTCACCGGGCATGACTTTCCCAATACAAATGTTCACCGGGCATGACTTTCCCAATACAAAAGTTCACCGGGCATGACTTTCCCAATACAAAAGTTCACCGGAGATGACTTTCCAATACAAAAGTTCACCGGGCATGACTTTCCCAATACAAAAGTTCACCGGCATGACTTTCTCAATACAAAAGTTCACCGGGCATGACTTTCCCAATACAAAAGTTCACCGGGCATGAATTTCCCAATACAAATGTTCACCGGCATGACTTTGCCAATACAAAAGTTCACCGGAGATGACTTTCCCAATACAAAAGTTCACCGGGCATGAATTTCCCAATACAAATGTTCACCGGAGATGACTTTCCCAATACAAAAGTTCACCGGGCATGACTTTCCCAATACAAAAGTTCACCGGGCAAGACTTTCCCAATACAAAAGTTCACCGGGCATGACTTTCCCAATACAAAAGTTCACCGGAGATGACTTTTCCCATACAAAAGTTCACCGGAGATGACTTTCCCAATACAAAAGTTCACCGGGCATGACTTTCCCAATACAAAAGTTCACCGGAGTTGACTTTTCCCATACAAAAGTTCACCGGAGATGACTTTCCCAATACAAAAGTTCACCGGGCATGACTTTCCCAATACAAAAGTTCACCGGAGATGGCTTTCCCAATACAAAAGTTCACCGGGCATGACTTTCCCAATACAAAAGTTCACCGGGCATGACTTTCTCAATACAAAAGTTCACCGGGCATGACTTTCCCAATACAAGAGTTCACCGGGCATGACTTTCCCAATACAAAAGTTCACCGGAGATGACTTTCTCAATACAAAAGTTCACCGGGCATGACTTTCCCAATACAAAAGTTCACCGGGCATGACTTTCCCAATACAAAAGTTCACCGGAGATGACTTTCCCAATACGAAAGTTCACCGGAGATGAATTTCCCAATACAAAAGTTCACCGGAGATGAATTTCCCAATACAAAAGTTCACCGGAGATGACTTTCCCAATACAAAAGTTCACCGGGCATGACTTTCCCAATACAAAAGTTCACCGGGCATGACTTTCCCAATACAAAAGTTCACCGGGCATGACTTTCCCAATACAAAAGTTCACCGGAGATGACTTTTCCATACAAAAGTTCATCGGAGATGACTTTCCCAATACAAAAGTTCACCGGGCATGACTTTCCCAATACAAAACTTCACCGGGCATGACTTTCCCAATACAAAAGTTCACCGGGCATGACTTTCTCAATACAAAAGTTCACCGGGCATGACTTTCCCAATACAAAAGTTCACCGGAGATGACTTTCCCAATACAAAAGTTCACCGGGCATGAATTTCCCAATACAAATGTTCACCGGGCATGACTTTCTCAATACAAAATTTCACCGGGCATGACTTTCCCAATACAAAAGTTCACCGGGCATGAATTTCCCAATACAAATGTTCACCAGGCATGACTTTTCCCATACAAAAGTTCACCGGAGATGACTTTCCCAATACAAAAGTTCACCGGAGATGACTTTCCCAATACAAAAGTTCACCGGGCATGACTTTCCCAATACAAAAGTTCACCGGAGATGACTTTCCCAATACAAAAGTTCACCGGGCATGACTTTCCCAATACAAAAGTTCACCGGGCATGACTTTCCCAATACAAAAGTTCACCGGGCATGACTTTCTCAATACAAAAGTTCACCGGGCATGACTTTCCCAATACAAAAGTTCACCGGGCATGACTTTCTCAATACAAAAGTTCACCGGGCATGACTTTCCCAATACAAAAGTTCACCGGAGATAACTTTCCCAATACAAAAGTTCACCGGGCATGACTTTCCCAATACAAAAGTTCACCGGGCATGACTTTCCCAATACAAAACTTCACCGGGCATGACTTTCCCAATACAAAAGTTCACCGGGCATGACTTTCTCAATACAAAAGTTCACCGGGCATGACTTTCCCAATACAAAAGTTCACCGGAGATGACTTTCCCAATACAAAAGTTCACCGGAGATGACTTTCCCAATACAAAAGTTCACCGGGCATGACTTTCCCAATACAAAAGTTCACCGGAGATGACTTTCCCAATACAAAAGTTCACCGGGCATGACTTTCCCAATACAAAAGTTCACCGGGCATGACTTTCTCAATACAAAAGTTCACCGGGCATGACTTTCCCAATACAAAAGTTCACCGGGCATGACTTTCTCAATACAAAAGTTCACCGGGCATGACTTTCCCAATACAAAAGTTCACCGGAGATAACTTTCCCAATACAAAAGTTCACCGGGCATGACTTTCCCAATACAAAAGTTCACCGGGCATGACTTTCCCAATACAAATGTTCACCGGGCATGACTTTCCAAATACAAAAGTTCACCGGGCATGACTTTCCCAATACAAAAGTTCACCGGAGATGACTTTCCCAATACAAAAGTTCACCGGGCATGACTTTCCCAATACAAAAGTTCACCGGGCATGACTTTCTCAATACAAAAGTTCACCGGGCATGACTTTCCCAATACAAAAGTTCACCGGGCATGAATTTCCCAATACAAATGTTCACCGGGCATGACTTTGCCAATACAAAAGTTCACCGGAGATGACTTTCCCAATACAAAAGTTCACCGGGCATGAATTTCCCAATACAAATGTTCACCGGAGATGACTTTCCCAATACAAAAGTTCACCGGGCATGACTTTCCCAATACAAAAGTTCACCGGGCAAGACTTTCCCAATACAAAAGTTCACCGGGCATGACTTTCCCAACACAAAAGTTCACCGGAGATGACTTTTCCCATACAAAAGTTCACCGGAGATGACTTTCCCAATACAAAAGTTCACCGGGCACGACTTTCCCAATACAAAAGTTCACCGGAGATGACTTTTCCCATACAAAAGTTCACCGGAGATGACTTTCCCAATACAAAAGTTCACCGGGCATGACTTTCCCAATACAAAAGTTCACCGGATATAGCTTTCCCAATACAAAAGTTCACCGGGCATGACTTTCCCAATACAAAAGTTCACCGGGCATGACTTTCCCAATACAAAAGTTCACCGGGCATGACTTTCCCAATACAAAAGTTCACCGGGCATGACTTTCCCAATACAAAAGTTCACCGGAGATGACTTTCTCAATACAAAAGTTCACCGGGCATGACTTTTCCAATACAAAAGTTCACCGGGCATGACTTTCCCAATACAAAAGTTCACCGGAGATGACTTTCCCAATACGAAAGTTCACCGGAGATGAATTTCCCAATACAAAAGTTCACCGGAGATGACTTTCCCAATACAAAAGTTCACCGGGCATGACTTTCCCAATACAAAAGTTCACCGGGCATGACTTTCCCAATACAAAAGTTCACCGGGCATGACTTTCCCAATACAAAAGTTCACCGGAGATGACTTTTCCCATACAAAAGTTCACCGGGCATGACTTTCCCAATACAAAAGTTCACCGGGCATGACTTTCCCAATACAAATGTTCACCGGGCATGACTTTCCCAATACAAAAGTTCACCGGGCATGACTTTCCCAATACAAAAGTTCACCGGGCATGACTTTCCCAATACAAAAGTTCACCGGGCATGACTTTCCCAATACAAAAGTTCACCGGGCATGACTTTCCCAATACAAAAGTTCACCGGAGAAGACTTTCCCAATACAAAAGTTCACCGGGCATGACTTTCCCAATACAAAAGTTCACCGGGCATGACTTTCCCAATACAAAAGTTCACCGGAGATGACTTTCTCAATACAAAAGTTCACCGGGCATGACTTTCCCAATACAAAAGTTCACCGGAGATGACTTTCCCAATACAAAAGTTCACCGGGCATGACTTTCCCAATACAAAAGTTCACCGGGCATGACTTTCCCAATACAAAAGTTCACCGGGCATGACTTTCCCAATACAAAAGTTCACCGGGCATGACTTTCCCAATACAAAAGTTCACCGGAGAAGACTTTCCCAATACAAAAGTTCACCGGAGATGACTTTCTCAATACAAAAGTTCACCGGGCATGACTTTCCCAATACAAAAGTTCACCGGAGATGACTTTCCCAATACAAAAGTTCACCGGGCATGACTTTCCCAATACAAAAGTTCACCGGGCATGACTTTCCCAATACAAAAGTTCACCGGAGATGACTTTCCCAATACAAAAGTTCACCGGGCATGAATTTCCTAATACAAATGTTCACCGGGCATGACTTTGCCAATACAAAAGTTCACCGGAGATGACTTTCCCAATACAAAAGTTCACCGGGCATGACTTTCCCAATACAAAAGTTCACCGGGCATGACTTTCCCAATACAAAAGTTCACCGGGCATGACTTTCCCAATACAAATGTTCACCGGGCATGACTTTCCCAATACAAAAGTTCACCGGAGATGACTTTTCCCATACAAAAGTTCACCGGAGATGACTTTCCCAATACAAAAGTTCACCGGGCATGACTTTCCCAATACAAAACTTCACCGGGCATGACTTTCCCAATACAAAAGTTCACCGGGCATGACTTTCTCAATACAAAAGTTCACCGGGCATGACTTTCCCAATACAAAAGTTCACCGGAGATGACTTTCCCAATACAAAAGTTCACCGGGCATGAATTTCCCAATACAAATGTTCACCGGGCATGACTTTCTCAATACAAAAGTTCACCGGGCATGACTTTCCCAATACAAAAGTTCACCGGGCATGAATTTCCCAATACAAATGTTCACCAGGCATGACTTTTCCCATACAAAAGTTCACCGGAGATGACTTTCCCAATACAAAAGTTCACCGGAGATGACTTTCCCAATACAAAAGTTCACCGGGCATGACTTTCCCAATACAAAAGTTCACCGGAGATGACTTTCCCAATACAAAAGTTCACCGGGCATGACTTTCCCAATACAAAAGTTCACCGGGCATGACTTTCTCAATACAAAAGTTCACCGGGCATGACTTTCCCAATACAAAAGTTCACCGGCATGACTTTCTCAATACAAAAGTTCACCGGGCATGACTTTCCCAATACAAAAGTTCACCGGAGATAACTTTCCCAATACAAAAGTTCACCGGGCATGACTTTCCCAATACAAAAGTTCACCGGGCATGACTTTCCCAATACAAATGTTCACCGGGCATGACTTTCCCAATACAAAAGTTCACCGGGCATGACTTTCCCAATACAAAAGTTCACCGGAGATGACTTTCCCAATACAAAAGTTCACCGGGCATGACTTTCCCAATACAAAAGTTCACCGGGCATGACTTTCTCAATACAAAAGTTCACCGGGCATGACTTTCCCAATACAAAAGTTCACCGGGCATGAATTTCCCAATACAAATGTTCACCGGGCATGACTTTGCCAATACAAAAGTTCACCGGAGATGACTTTCCCAATACAAAAGTTCACCGGGCATGAATTTCCCAATACAAATGTTCACCGGAGATGACTTTCCCAATACAAAAGTTCACCGGGCATGACTTTCCCAATACAAAAGTTCACCGGGCAAGACTTTCCCAATACAAAAGTTCACCGGGCATGACTTTCCCAATACAAAAGTTCACCGGAGATGACTTTTCCCATACAAAAGTTCACCGGAGATGACTTTCCCAATACAAAAGTTCACCGGGCACGACTTTCCCAATACAAAAGTTCACCGGAGATGACTTTTCCCATACAAAAGTTCACCGGAGATGACTTTCCCAATACAAAAGTTCACCGGGCATGACTTTCCCAATACAAAAGTTCACCGGATATGGCTTTCCCAATACAAAAGTTCACCGGGCATGACTTTCCCAATACAAAAGTTCACCGGGCATGACTTTCCCAATACAAAAGTTCACCGGGCATGACTTTCCCAATACAAAAGTTCACCGGGCATGACTTTCCCAATACAAAAGTTCACCGGAGATGACTTTCTCAATACAAAAGTTCACCGGGCATGACTTTCCCAATACAAAAGTTCACCGGGCATGACTTTCCCAATACAAAAGTTCACCGGAGATGACTTTCCCAATACGAAAGTTCACCGGAGATGAATTTCCCAATACAAAAGTTCACCGGAGATGACTTTCCCAATACAAAAGTTCATCGGGCATGACTTTCCCAATACAAAAGTTCACCGGGCATGACTTTCCCAATACAAAAGTTCACCGGGCATGACTTTCCCAATACAGAAGTTCACCGGAGATGACTTTTCCCATACAAAAGTTCACCGGGCATGACTTTCCCAATACAAATGTTCACCGGGCATGACTTTCCCAATACAAAAGTTCACCGGGCATGACTTTCCCAATACAAAAGTTCACCGGGCATGACTTTCCCAATACAAAAGTTCACCGGGCATGACTTTCCCAATACAAAAGTTCACCGGGCATGACTTTCCCAATACAAAAGTTCACCGGAGAAGACTTTTCCAACACAAAAGTTCACCGGGCATGACTTTCCCAATACAAAAGTTCACCGGGCATGACTTTCCCAATACAAAAGTTCACCGGAGATGACTTTCTCAATACAAAAGTTCACCGGGCATGACTTTCCCAATACAAAAGTTCACCGGAGATGACTTTCCCAATACAAAAGTTCACCGGGCATGACTTTCCCAATACAAAAGTTCACCGGGCATGACTTTCCCAATACAAAAGTTCACCGGAGATGACTTTCCCAATACAAAAGTTCACCGGGCATGAATTTCCCAATACAAATGTTCACCGGGCATGACTTTGCCAATACAAAAGTTCACCGGAGATGACTTTCCCAATACAAAAGTTCACCGGGCATGACATTCCCAATACAAAAGTTCACCGGAGATGATTTTCCCATACAAAAGTTCACCGGAGATGACTTTCCCAATACAAAAGTTCACCGGGCATGACTTTCCCAATACAAAAGTTCACCGGAGATGACTTTCCCAATACAAAAGTTCACCGGGCATGACTTTCCCAATACAAAAGTTCACCGGGCATGACTTTCTCAATACAAAAGTTCACCGGGCATGACTTTCCCAATACAAAAGTTCACCGGAGATGACTTTCCCAATACAAAAGTTCACCGGGCATGACTTTCCCAATACAAAAGTTCACCGGGCATGACTTTCCCAATACAAATGTTCACCGGGCATGACTTTCCCAATACAAAAGTTCACCGGGCATGACATTCCCAATACAAAAGTTCACCGGAGATGACTTTCCCAATACAAAAGTTCACCGGGCATGACTTTCCCAATACAAAAGTTCACCGGGCATGACTTTCTCAATACAAAAGTTCACCGGGCATGACTTTCCCAATACAAAAGTTCACCGGGCATGAATTTCCCAATACAAATGTTCACCGGGCATGACTTTGCCAATACAAAAGTTCACCGGAGATGACTTTCCCAATACAAAAGTTCACCGGGCATGAATTTCCCAATACAAATGTTCACCGGAGATGACTTTCCCAATACAAAAGTTCACCGGGCATGACTTTCCCAATACAAAAGTTCACCGGAGATGACTTTCCCAATACAAAAGTTCACCGGGCATGACTTTCCCAATACAAAAGTTCACCGGGCATGACTTTCCCAATACAAAAGTTCACCGGAGATGACTTTTCCCATACAAAAGTTCACCGGAGATGACTTTCCAATACAAAAGTTCACCGGGCATGACTTTCCCAATACAATAGTTCACCGGATATGACTTTTCCCATACAAAAGTTCACCGGAGATGACTTTCCCAATACAAAAGTTCACCGGGCATGACTTTCCCAATACAAAAGTTCACCGGGCATGACTTTGCCAATACAAAAGTTCACCGGAGATGGCTTTCCCAATACAAAAGTTCACCGGGCATGACTTTCCCAATACAAAAGTTCACCGGGCATGACTTTCCCAATACAAAAGTTCACCGGGCATGACTTTCCCAATACAAAAGTTCACCGGGCATGACTTTCCCAATACAAAAGTTCACCGGAGATGACTTTCTCAATACAAAAGTTCACCGGGCATGACTTTCCCAATACAAAAGTTCACCGGGCATGACTTTCCCAATACAAAAGTTCACCGGAGATGACTTTCCCAATACGAAAGTTCACCGGAGATGAATTTCCCAATACAAAAGTTCACCGGAGATGACTTTCCCAATACAAAAGTTCACCGGGCATGACTTTCCCAATACAAAAGTTCACCGGGCATGACTTTCCCAATACAAAAGTTCACCGGGCATGACTTTCCCAATACAAAAGTTCACCGGAGATGACTTTTCCCATACAAAAGTTCACCGGGCATGACTTTCCCAATACAAATGTTCACCGGGCATGACTTTCCCAATACAAAAGTTCACCGGAGATGACTTTTCCCATACAAAAGTTCACCGGAGATGACTTTCCCAATACAAAAGTTCACCGGGCATGACTTTCCCAATACAAAACTTCACCGGGCATGACTTTCCCAATACAAAAGTTCACCGGGCATGACTTTCTCAATACAAAAGTTCACCGGGCATGACTTTCCCAATACAAAAGTTCACCGGAGATGACTTTCCCTATACAAAAGTTCACCGGGCATGAATTTCCCAATACAAATGTTCACCGGGCATGACTTTGCCAATACAAAAGTTCACCGGAGATGACTTTTCCAATACAAAAGTTCACCGGGCATGGCTTTCCCAACACAAAAGTTCACCGGAGATGACTTTCCCAATACAAAAGTTCACCGGGCATGACTTTCCCAATACAAAAGTTCACCGGGCATGACTTTCTCAATACAAAAGTTCACCGGGCATGACTTTCCCAATACAAAAGTTCACCGGAGATGACTTTCCCAATAAAATAGTTCACCGGGCATGAATTTCCCAATACAAATGTTCACCGGGCATGACTTTGCCAATACAAAAGTTCACCGGAGATGACTTTTCCAATACAAAAGTTCACCGGGCATGACTTTCCCAATACAAAAGTTCACCGGGCATGACTTTCCCAATACAAAAGTTCACCGGGCATGACTTTCCCAATACAAAAGTTCACCGGGCATGACTTTCCCAATACAAAAGTTCACCGGGCATGACTTTCCCAATACAAAAGCTCACCGGGCATGACTTTCCCAATACAAAAGTTCACCGGGCATGACTTTGCCAATACAAAAGTTCACCGGAGATGACTTTTCCAATACAAAAGTTCACCGGGCATGGCTTTCCCAACACAAAAGTTCACCGGAGATGACTTTCCCAATACAAAAGTTCACCGGGCATGACTTTCCCAATACAAAAGTTCACCGGAGATGACTTACTCAATACAAAAGTTCACCGGGCATGACTTTCCCAATACAAAAGTTCACCGGAGATGACTTTCTCAATACAAAAGTTCACCGGGCATGACTATCCCAATACAAAAGTTCACCGGAGATGACTTTCCCAATACAAAAGTTCACCGGGCATGAATTTTCCAATACAAATGTTCACCGGGCATGACTTTCCCAATACAAAAGTTCACCGGGCATGACTTTCCCAATACAAAAGTTCACCGGGCATGACTTTCCCAATACAAAAAATCACCGGAGATGACTTTTCCCATACAAAAGTTCACCGGGCATGACGTTCCCAATACAAATGTTCACCGGGCATGACTTTCCCAATACAAAAGTTCACCGGGCATGACTTTCCCAATACAAAAGTTCACCGGGCATGACTTTCCCAATACAAAAAATCACCGGAGATGACTTTCTCAATACAAAAGTTCACCGGGCATGACTATCCCAATACAAAAGTTCACCGGAGATGACTTTCCCAATACAAAAGTTCACCGGGCATGAATTTCCCAATACAAATGTTCACCGGGCATGACTTTCCCAATACAAAAGTTCACCGGGCATGACTTTCCCAATACAAAAGTTCACCGGGCATGACTTTCCCAATACAAAAAATCACCGGAGATGACTTTCCCAATACAAAAGTTCACCGGAGATGAATTTCCCAATACAAAAGTTCACCGGAGATGACTTTCCCAATACAAAAGTTCACCGGGCATGAATTTTCCAATACAAATGTTCACCGGGCATGACTTTCCCAATACAAAAGTTCACCGGGCATGACTTTCCCAATACAAAAGTTCACCGGGCATGACTTTCCCAATACAAAAGTTCACCGGGCATGACTTTCCCAATACAAAAGTTCACCGGAGATGACTTTCTCAATACAAAAGTTCACCGGGCATGACTTTCCCAATACAAAAGTTCACCGGGCATGACTTTCCCAATACAAAAGTTCACCGGAGATGACTTTCCCAATACGAAAGTTCACCGGAGATGAATTTCCCAATACAAAAGTTCACCGGAGATGACTTTCCCAATACAAAAGTTCACCGGGCATGACTTTCCCAATACAAAAGTTCACCGGGCATGACTTTCCCAATACAAAAGTTCACCGGGCATGACTTTCCCAATACAAAAGTTCACCGGAGATGACTTTTCCCATACAAAAGTTCACCGGGCATGACTTTCCCAATACAAATGTTCACCGGGCATGACTTTCCCAATACAAAAGTTCACCGGAGATGACTTTTCCCATACAAAAGTTCACCGGAGATGACTTTCCCAATACAAAAGTTCACCGGGCATGACTTTCCCAATACAAAACTTCACCGGGCATGACTTTCCCAATACAAAAGTTCACCGGGCATGACTTTCTCAATACAAAAGTTCACCGGGCATGACTTTCCCAATACAAAAGTTCACCGGAGATGACTTTCCCTATACAAAAGTTCACCGGGCATGAATTTCCCAATACAAATGTTCACCGGGCATGACTTTGCCAATACAAAAGTTCACCGGAGATGACTTTTCCAATACAAAAGTTCACCGGGCATGGCTATCCCAACACAAAAGTTCACCGGAGATGACTTTCCCAATACAAAAGTTCACCGGGCATGACTTTCCCAATACAAAAGTTCACCGGGCATGACTTTCTCAATACAAAAGTTCACCGGGCATGACTTTCCCAATACAAAAGTTCACCGGAGATGACTTTCCCAATAAAATAGTTCACCGGGCATGAATTTCCCAATACAAATGTTCACCGGGCATGACTTTGCCAATACAAAAGTTCACCGGAGATGACTTTTCCAATACAAAAGTTCACCGGGCATGACTTTCCCAATACAAAAGTTCACCGGGCATGACTTTCCCAATACAAAAGTTCACCGGGCATGACTTTCCCAATACAAAAGTTCACCGGGCATGACTTTCCCAATACAAAAGTTCACCGGGCATGACTTTCCCAATACAAAAGCTCACCGGGCATGACTTTCCCAATACAAAAGTTCACCGGGCATGACTTTGCCAATACAAAAGTTCACCGGAGATGACTTTTCCAATACAAAAGTTCACCGGGCATGGCTTTCCCAACACAAAAGTTCACCGGAGATGACTTTCCCAATACAAAAGTTCACCGGGCATGACTTTCCCAATACAAAAGTTCACCGGAGATGACTTACTCAATACAAAAGTTCACCGGGCATGACTTTCCCAATACAAAAGTTCACCGGAGATGACTTTCTCAATACAAAAGTTCACCGGGCATGACTATCCCAATACAAAAGTTCACCGGAGATGACTTTCCCAATACAAAAGTTCACCGGGCATGAATTTTCCAATACAAATGTTCACCGGGCATGACTTTCCCAATACAAAAGTTCACCGGGCATGACTTTCCCAATACAAAAGTTCACCGGGCATGACTTTCCCAATACAAAAAATCACCGGAGATGACTTTTCCCATACAAAAGTTCACCGGGCATGACGTTCCCAATACAAATGTTCACCGGGCATGACTTTCCCAATACAAAAGTTCACCGGGCATGACTTTCCCAATACAAAAGTTCACCGGGCATGACTTTCCCAATACAAAAAATCACCGGAGATGACTTTCTCAATACAAAAGTTCACCGGGCATGACTATCCCAATACAAAAGTTCACCGGAGATGACTTTCCCAATACAAAAGTTCACCGGGCATGAATTTCCCAATACAAATGTTCACCGGGCATGACTTTCCCAATACAAAAGTTCACCGGGCATGACTTTCCCAATACAAAAGTTCACCGGGCATGACTTTCCCAATACAAAAAATCACCGGAGATGACTTTCCCAATACAAAAGTTCACCGGGCATGACTTTCCCAATATAAATGTTCACCGGGCATGACTTTCCCAATACAAAAGTTCACCGGGCATGACTTTCCCAATACAAAAGTTCACCGGGCATGACTTTCCCAATACAAAAGTTCACCGTGCATGACTTTCCCAATACAAAAGTTCACCGGAGATGACTTTCCCAATACAAAAGTTCACCGGGCATGACTTTCCCAATACAAAAGTTCACCGGGCATGACTTTCCCAATACAAAAGTTCACCGGAGATGACTTTTCCCATACAAAAGTTCACCGGGCATGACTTTCCCAATACAAATGTTCACCGGGCATGACTTTCCCAATACAAAAGTTCACCGGGCATGACTTTCCCAATACAAAAGTTCACCGGGCATGACTTTCCCAATACAAAAAATCACCGGAGATGACTTTCCCAATACAAAAGTTCACCGGGCATGACTTTCCCAATACAAAAGTTCACCGGGCATGACTTTCCCAATATAAATGTTCACCGGGCATGACTTTCCCAATACAAAAGTTCACCGGGCATGACTTTCCCAATACAAAAGTTCACCGGGCATGACTTTCCCAATACAAAAGTTCACCGGGCATGACTTTCCCAATACAAAAGTTCACCGGGCATGACTTTCCCAATACAAAAAATCACCGGAGATGACTTTCCCAATACAAAAGTTCACCGGGCATGACTTTCCCAATACAAAAGTTCACCGGGCATGACTTTCCCAATACAAAAGTTCACCGGGCATGACTTTCCCAATACAAAAGTTCACCGGGCATGACTTTCCTAATACAAAAGTTCACCAGGCATGACTTTCCCAATACAAAAGTTCACCGGAGATGACTTTCCCAATACAAAAGTTCACCGGGCATGACTTTCTCAATACAAAAGTTCACCGGGCATGACTTTCCCAATACAAAAGTTCACCGGAGATGACTTTCCCAATACAAAAGTTCACCGGGCATGACTTTCCCAATACAAAAGTTCACCGGGCATGACTTTCCCAATACAAAAGTTCACCGGGCATGACTTTCCCAATACAAAAGTTCACCGGAGATGACTTTTCCCATACGAAAGTTCACCGGGCATGGCTTTCCCAACATAAAAGTTCACCGGGCATGACTTTCCCAATACAAAAGTTCACCGGGCATGACTTTCCCAATACAAAAGTTCACCGGGCATGACTTTCCCAATACAAAAGTTCACCGGGCATGACTTTCCTAATACAAAAGTTCACCAGGCATGACTTTCCCAATACAAAAGTTCACCGGAGATGACTTTCCCAATACAAAAGTTCACCGGGCATGACTTTCCCAATACAAAAGTTCACCGGGCATGACTTTCCCAATACAAAAGTTCACCGGAGATGTCTTTCCCAATACAAAAGTTCACCGGGCATGGCTTTCCCAACACAAAAGTTCACCGGGCATGACTTTCCCAATACAAAAGTTCACCGGGCATGACTTTCTCAATACAAAAGTTCACCGGGCATGACTTTCCCAATACAAAAGTTCACAGGAGATGACTTTCCCAATACAAAAGTTCACCGGGCATGACTTTCCCAATACAAAAGTTCACCGGAGATGACTTTTCCCATACAAAAGTTCACCGGGCATGACTTTCCCAATACAAATGTTCACCGGGCATGACTTTCCCAATACAAAAGTTCACCGGGCATGACTTTCCCAATACAAAAGTTCACCGGGCATGACTTTCCCAATACAAAAAATCACCGGAGATGACTTTCCCAATACAAAAGTTCACCGGGCATGACTTTCCCAATACAAAAGTTCACCGGAGATGACTTTCCCAATACAAAAGTTCACCGGGCATGACTTTCCCAATACAAAAGTTCACCGGGCATGACTTTCACAATACAAAAGTTCACCGGGCATGACTTTCCCAATACAAAAGTTCACCGGAGATGACTTTTCCCAAACAAAAGTTCACCGGGCATGACTTTCCCAATACAAATGTTCACCGGGCATGACTTTCGAAATACAAAAATTCACCGGGCATGACTTTCCCAATACAAAAGTTCACCGGGCATGACTTTCCCAATACAAAAAATCACCGGAGATGACTTTCCCAATACAAAAGTTCACCGGGCATGACTTTCCCAATACAAAAGTTCACCGGGCATGACTTTCCCAATACAAAAGTTCACCGGGCATGACTTTCCTAATACAAAAGTTCACCAGGCATGATTTTCCCATACAAAAGTTCACCGGAGATGACTTTTCCCATACAAAAGTTCACCGGGCATGACTTTCCCAATACAAAAGTTCACCGGGCATGACTTTCCCAATACAAAAGTTCACCGGAGATGACTTTCCCAATACAAAAGTTCACCGGGCATGACTTTCCCAATACAAAAGTTCACCGGGCATGACTTTCTCAATACAAAAGTTCACCGGGCATGACTTTCCCAATACAAAAGTTCACCGGAGATGACTTTCCCAATACAAAAGTTCACCGGGCATGACTTTCCCAATACAAAAGTTCACCGGGCATGACTTTCCCAATACAAATGTTCACCGGGCATGACTTTCCCAATACAAAAGTTCACCGGGCATGACTTTCCCAATACAAAAGTTCACCGGAGATGACTTTCCCAATACAAAAGTTCACCGGGCATGACTTTCCCAATACAAAAGTTCACCGGAGATGACTTTCCCAATACAAAAGTTCACCGGGCATGACTTTCCCAATACAAAAGTTCACCGGGCATGACTTTCCCAATACAAATGTTCACCGGGCATGACTTTCCCAATACAAATGTTCACCGGGCATGACTTTCCCAATACAAAAGTTCACCGGGCATGACTTTCCCAATACAAAAGTTTACCGGGCATGACTTTCCAATACAAAAGTTCACCGGAGATGACTTTTCCCATACAAAAGTTCACCGGGCATGACTTTCCCAATACAAATGTTCACCGGGCATGACTTTCCCAATACAAAAGTTCACCGGGCATGACTTTCCCAATACAAAAGTTCACCGGAGATGACTTTCCCAATACAAAAGTTCACCGGGCATGACTTTCCCAATACAAAAGTTCACCGGGCATGACTTTCCTAATACAAAAGTTCACCAGGCATGACTTTTCCCATACAAAAGTTCACCGGAGATGACTTTTCCCATACAAAAGTTCACCGGGCATGACTTTCCCAATACAAAAGTTCACCGGGCATGACTTTCCCAATACAAAAGTACACCGGAGATGACTTTCCCAATACAAAAGTTCACCGGGCATGACTTTCCCAATACAAAAGTTCACCGGGCATGACTTTCTCAATACAAAAGTTCACCGGGCATGACTTTCCCAATACAAAAGTTCACCGGAGATGACTTTCCCAATACAAAAGTTCACCGGGCATGACTTTCCCAATACAAAAGTTCACCGGGCATGACTTTCCCAATACAAATGTTCACCGGGCATGACTTTCCCAATACAAAAGTTCACCGGGCATGACTTTCCCAATACAAAAGTTCACCGGAGATGACTTTCCCAATACAAAAGTTCACCGGAGATGACTTTTCCCATACAAAAGTTCACCGGAGATGACTTTCCCAATACAAAAGTTCACCGGGCATGACTTTCTCAATACAAAGTTCACCGGGCATGAATTTCCCAATACAAATGTTCACCGGAGATGACTTTTCCCATACAAAAGTTCACCGGAGATGACTTTCCCATACAAAAGTTCACCGGGCATGACTTTCCCAATACAAAAGTTCACCGGGCATGACTTTTCCAATACAAAAAATCACCGGAGATGACTTTTCCCAATACAAAAGTTCACCGGGCATGACTTTCCCAATACAAAAGTTCACCGGGCATGACTTTCCCAATACAAAAGTTCACCGGGCATGACTTTCCCAATACAAAGTTCACCGGAGATGACTTTCCCAATACAAAAGTTCACCGGGCATGACTTCCCAATACAAAAGTTCACCGGGCATGACTTTCCCAATACAAAAGTTCACCGGAGATGACTTTCCCAATACAAAAGTTCACCGGGCATGACTTTCCCAATACAAAAGTTCACCGGACATGACTTTCCCAATACAAAAGTTCACCGGGCATGACTTTCCCAATACAAAAGTTCACCGGGCATGACTTTCCCAATACAAAAGTTCACCGGGCATGACTTTCCCAATACAAAAGTTCACCGGAGATGACTTTCCCAATACAAAAGTTCACCGGGCATGACTTTCCCAATACAAAAGTTCACCGGACATGACTTTCCCAATACAAAAGTTCACCGGGCATGACTTTCCCAATACAAAAGTTCACCGGGCATGACTTTCCCAATACAAAAGTTCACCGGGCATGACTTTCCCAATACAAAAGTTCGCCGGGCATGACTTTCCCAATACAAAAGTTCACCGGGCATGACTTTCCCAATACAAAAGTTCACCGGGCATGACTTTCCCAATACAAAAGTTCACCGGGCATGACTTTCCCAATACAAAAGTTCACCGGGCATGACTTTCCCAATACAAAAGTTCACCGGGCATGACTTTCCCAATACAAAAGTTCACCGGGCATGACTTTCCCAATACAAATATTCACCGGGCATGACTTTCCCAATACAAAAGTTCACCGGGCATGACTTTCCCAATACAAAAGTTCACCGGGCATGACTTTCTCAATACAAAAGTTCACCGGAGATGACTTTGCCAATACAAAAGTTCACCGGAGATGACTTTTCCCATACAAAAGTTCACCGGGCATGACTTTCCCAATACAAAAGTTCACCGGGCATGACTTTCCCAATACAAAAGTTCACCGGGCATGACTTTCCCAATACAAAAGTTCACCGGGCATGACTTTCCCAATACAAAAGTTCACCGGGCATGACTTTCCCAATACAAAAGTTCACCGGGCATGACTTTCCTAATACAAAAGTTCACCAGGCATGACTTTTCCCATACAAAAGTTCACCGGGCATGACTTTCCCAATAAAAAAGTTCACCGGGCATGACTTTCCCAATACAAAAGTTCACCGGAGATGACTTTTCCCATACAAAAGTTCACCGGAGATGACTTTCCCAATACAAAAGTTCACCGGGCATGACTTTCCCAATACAAAAGTTCACCGGGCATGAATTTCCCAATACAAATGTTCACCGGAGATGACTTTCCCAATACAAATGTTCACCGGGCATGACTTTGCCAATACAAAAGTTCACCGGAGATGACTTTTCCAATACAAAAGTTCACCGGGCATGACTTTCCCAATACAAAAGTTCACCGGAGATGACTTTCCCAATACAAAAGTTCACCGGGCATGAATTTCCCAATACAAATGTTCACCGGGCATGACTTTGCCAATACAAAAGTTCACCGGAGATGACTTTTCCAATACAAAAGTTCACCGGGCATGGCTTTCCCAACACAAAAGTTCACCGGAGATGACTTTCCCAATACAAAAGTTCACCGGGCATGACTTTCCCAATACAAAAGTTCACCGGGAATGACTTTTTCAATACAAAAGTTCACCGGGTATGACTTTCCCAATACAAAAGTTCACCGGAGATGACTTTCCCAACACAAAAGTTCACCGGGCATGAATTTCCCAATACAAATGTTCACCGGGCATGACTTTGCCAATACAAAAGTTCACCGGAGATGACTTTTCCAATACAAAAGTTCACCGGGCATGCCTTTCCCAACACAAAAGTTCACCGGGCATGACTTTCCCAATACAAAAGTTCACCGGGCATGACTTTCCCAATACAAAAGTTCACCGGGCATGACTTTCCCAATACAAAAGTTCACCGGGCATGACATTCCCAATACAAAAGTTCACCGGGCATGACTTTCCCAATACAAAAGCTCACCGGGCATGACTTTCCCAATACAAAAGTTCACCGGGCATGACTTTGCTAATACAAAAGTTCACCGGAGATGACTTTTCCAATACAAAAGTTCACCGGGCATGGCTTTCCCAACACAAAAGTTCACCGGAGATGACTTTCCCAATACAAAAGTTCACCGGGCATGACTTTCCCAATACAAAAGTTCACCGGAGATGACTTTCTCAATACAAAAGTTCACCGGGCATGACTTTCCCAATACAAAAGTTCAACGGAGATGACTTTCTCAATACAAAAGTTCACCGGGCATGACTTTCCCAATACAAAAGTTCACCGGGCATGACTTTCCCAATACAAAAGTTCACCGGGCATGACTTTCCCAATACAAAAGTTCACCGGGCATGACTTTCCCAATACAAAAGTTCACCGGGCATGACTTTCCCAATACAAAAGTTCACCGGGCATGACTTTCCCAATATAAATGTTCACCGGGCATGACTTTCCCAATACAAAAGTTCACCGGGCATGACTTTCCCAATACAAAAGTTCACCGGGCATTACTTTCCCAATACAAAAGTTCACCGGAGATGACTTTTCCCATACAAAAGTTCACCGGGCATGACTTTCCCAATACAAATGTTCACCGGGCATGACTTTCCCAATACAAAAGTTCACCGGGCATGACTTTCCCAATACAAAAGTTCACCGGCATGACTTTCCCAATACAAAAAGCACCGGAGATGACTTTCCCAATACAAAAGTTCACCGGGCATGACTTTCCCAATACAAAAGTTCACCGGGCATGACTTTCCCAATACAAAAGTTCACCGGGCATGACTTTCCCAATATAAATGTTCACCGGGCATGACTTTCCCAATACAAAAGTTCACCGGGCATGACTTTCCCAATACAAAAGTTCACCGGGCATGACTTTCCCAATACAAAAGTTCACCGGGCATGACTTTCCCAATACAAAAGTTCACCGGGCATGACTTTCCCAATACAAAAGTTCACCGGGCATGACTTTCCCAATACAAAAGTTCGCCGGGCATGACTCTCCCAATACAAAAGTTCACCGGACATGACTTTCCCAATACAAAAGTTCACCGGGCATGACTTTCCCAATACAAAAGTTCACCGGGCATGACTTTCCCAATACAAAAGTTCACCGGGCATGACTTTCCCAATACAAAAGTTCACCGGAGATGACTTTCCCAATACAAAAGTTCACCGGGCATGACTTTCCCAATACAAAAGTTCACCGGACATGACTTTCCCAATACAAAAGTTCACCGGGCATGACTTTCCCAATACAAAAGTTCACCGGGCATGACTTTCCCAATACAAAAGTTCACCGGGCATGACTTTCCCAATACAAAAGTTCGCCGGGCATGACTTTCCCAATACAAAAGTTCACCGGGCATGACTTTCCCAATACAAAAGTTCACCGGGCATGACTTTCCCAATACAAAAGTTCACCGGGCATGACTTTCCCAATACAAAAGTTCACCGGGCATGACTTTCCCAATACAAAAGTTCACCGGGCATGACTTTCCCAATACAAAAGTTCACCGGGCATGACTTTCCCAATACAAATATTCACCGGGCATGACTTTCCCAATACAAAAGTTCACCGGGCATGACTTTCCCAATACAAAAGTTCACCGGGCATGACTTTCTCAATACAAAAGTTCACCGGAGATGACTTTGCCAATACAAAAGTTCACCGGAGATGACTTTTCCCATACAAAAGTTCACCGGGCATGACTTTCCCAATACAAAAGTTCACCGGGCATGACTTTCCCAATACAAAAGTTCACCGGGCATGACTTTCCCAATACAAAAGTTCACCGGGCATGACTTTCCCAATACAAAAGTTCACCGGGCATGACTTTCCCAATACAAAAGTTCACCGGGCATGACTTTCCTAATACAAAAGTTCACCAGGCATGACTTTTCCCATACAAAAGTTCACCGGGCATGACTTTCCCAATAAAAAAGTTCACCGGGCATGACTTTCCCAATACAAAAGTTCACCGGAGATGACTTTTCCCATACAAAAGTTCACCGGAGATGACTTTCCCAATACAAAAGTTCACCGGGCATGACTTTCCCAATACAAAAGTTCACCGGGCATGAATTTCCCAATACAAATGTTCACCGGAGATGACTTTCCCAATACAAATGTTCACCGGGCATGACTTTGCCAATACAAAAGTTCACCGGAGATGACTTTTCCAATACAAAAGTTCACCGGGCATGACTTTCCCAATACAAAAGTTCACCGGAGATGACTTTCCCAATACAAAAGTTCACCGGGCATGAATTTCCCAATACAAATGTTCACCGGGCATGACTTTGCCAATACAAAAGTTCACCGGAGATGACTTTTCCAATACAAAAGTTCACCGGGCATGGCTTTCCCAACACAAAAGTTCACCGGAGATGACTTTCCCAATACAAAAGTTCACCGGGCATGACTTTCCCAATACAAAAGTTCACCGGGAATGACTTTTTCAATACAAAAGTTCACCGGGTATGACTTTCCCAATACAAAAGTTCACCGGAGATGACTTTCCCAACACAAAAGTTCACCGGGCATGAATTTCCCAATACAAATGTTCACCGGGCATGACTTTGCCAATACAAAAGTTCACCGGAGATGACTTTTCCAATACAAAAGTTCACCGGGCATGCCTTTCCCAACACAAAAGTTCACCGGGCATGACTTTCCCAATACAAAAGTTCACCGGGCATGACTTTCCCAATACAAAAGTTCACCGGGCATGACTTTGCTAATACAAAAGTTCACCGGAGATGACTTTTCCAATACAAAAGTTCACCGGGCATGGCTTTCCCAACACAAAAGTTCACTGGAGATGACTTTCCCAATACAAAAGTTCACCGGGCATGACTTTCCCAATACAAAAGTTCACCGGAGATGACTTTCTCAATACAAAAGTTCACCGGGCATGACTTTCCCAATACAAAAGTTCAACGGAGATGACTTTCTCAATACAAAAGTTCACCGGGCATGACTTTCCCAATACAAAAGTTCACCGGGCATGACTTTCCCAATACAAAAGTTCACCGGGCATGACTTTCCCAATACAAAAGTTCACCGGGCATGACTTTCCCAATACAAAAGTTCACCGGGCATGACTTTCCCAATACAAAAGTTCACCGGGCATGACTTTCCCAATATAAATGTTCACCGGGCATGACTTTCCCAATACAAAAGTTCACCGGGCATGACTTTCCCAATACAAAAGTTCACCGGGCATTACTTTCCCAATACAAAAGTTCACCGGAGATGACTTTTCCCATACAAAAGTTCACCGGGCATGACTTTCCCAATACAAATGTTCACCGGGCATGACTTTCCCAATACAAAAGTTCACCGGGCATGACTTTCCCAATACAAAAGTTCACCGGGCATGACTTTCCCAATACAAAAAGCACCGGAGATGACTTTCCCAATACAAAAGTTCACCGGGCATGACTTTCCCAATACAAAAGTTCACCGGGCATGACTTTCCCAATACAAAAGTTCACCGGGCATGACTTTCCCAATATAAATGTTCACCGGGCATGACTTTCCCAATACAAAAGTTCACCGGGCATGACTTTCCCAATACAAAAGTTCACCGGGCATGACTTTCCCAATACAAAAGTTCACCGGGCATGACTTTCCCAATACAAAAGTTCACCGGGCATGACTTTCCCAATACAAAAGTTCACCGGGCATGACTTTCCCAATACAAAAGTTCACCGGGCATGACTTTCCCAATACAAAAGTTCACCGGGCATGACTTTCCCAATACAAAAGTTCACCGGGCATGACTTTCCCAATACAAAAGTTCACCGGGCATGACTTTCCCAATACAAAAGTTCACCGGGAATGACTTTCCTAATACAAAAGTTCATCAGGCATGACTTTCCCAATACAAAAGTTCACCGGAGATGACTTTCCCAATACAAAAGTTCACCGGAGATGACTTTCCCAATACAAAAGTTCACCGGGCATGACTTTCCCAATACAAAAGTTCACCGGGCATGACTTTTCCCATACAAAAGTTCACCGGGCATGGCTTTCCCAACACAAAAGTTCACCGGGCATGACTTTCCCAATACAAAAGTTCACCGGGCATGACTTTCCCAATACAAAAGTTCACCGGGCATGACTTTCCCAATACAAAAGTTCACCGGGCATGACTTTCCCAATACAAAAGTTCACCGGAGATGACTTTCCCAATACAAAAGTTCACCGGGCATGGCTTTCCCAACACAAAAGTTCACCGGGCATGACTTTCTCAATACAAAAGTTCACCGGGCATGACTTTCCCAATACAAAAGTTCACCGGAGATGACTTTTCCCATACAAAAGTTCACCGGGCATGACTTTCCCAATACAAATGTTCACCGGGCATGACTTTCCCAATACAAAAGTTCACCGGGCATGACTTTCCCAATACAAAAGATCAACGGGCATGACTTTCCCAATACAAAAAATCACCGGAGATTACTTTCCCAATACAAAAGTTCACCGGGCATGACTTTCCCAATACAAAAGTTCACCGGGCATGACTTTCCCAATACAAATGTTTACCGGGCATGACTTTCCCAATACAAAAGTTCACCGGGCATGACTTTCCCAATACAAAAGTTCACCGGGCATGACTTTCCCAATACAAAAAATCACCGGAGATGACTTTCCTAATACAAAAGTTCACCGGGCATGACTTTCCCAATACAAAAGTTCACCGGGCATGACTTTCCCAATACAAAAGTTCACCGGGCATGACTTTCCTAATACAAAAGTTCACCAGGCATGACTTTTCCCATACAAAAGTTCACCGGAGATGACTTTTCCCATACAAAAGTTCACCGGGCATGACTTTCCCAATACAAAAGTTCACCGGGCATGACTTTCCCAATACAAAAGTTCACCGGAGATGACTTTCCCAATACAAAAGTTCACCGGGCATGACTTTCCCAATACAAAAGTTCACCGGGCATGACTTTCTCAATACAAAAGTTCACCGGGCATGACTTTCCCAATGCAAAAGTTCACCGGAGATGACTTTCCCAATACAAAAGTTTACCGGGCATGACTTTCCCAATACAAAAGTTCACCGGGCATGACTTTCCCAATACAAATGTTCACCGGGCATGACTTTCCCAATACAAAAGTTCACCGGGCATGACTTTCCCAATACAAAAGTTCACCGGAGATGACTTTCCCAATACAAAAGTTCACCGGGCATGACTTTCCCAATACAAAAGTTCACCGGAGATGACTTTCCCAATACAAAAGTTCACCGGGCATAACTTTCCCAATACAAAAGTTCACCGGGCATAACTTTCCCAATACAAATGTTCACCGGGCATGACTTTCCCAATATAAATGTTCACCGGGCATGACTTTCCCAATACAAAAGTTCACCGGGCATGACTTTCCCAATACAAAAGTTCACCGGGCATGACTTTCCCAATACAAAAGTTCACCGGAGATGACTTTTCCCATACAAAAGTTCACCGGGCATGACTTTCCCAATACAAATGTTCACCGGGCATGACTTTCCCAATACAAAAGTTCACCGGGCATGACTTTTCCAATACAAAAGTTCACCGGAGATGACTTTCCCAATACAAAAGTTCACCGGGCATGACTTTCCCAATACAAAAGTTCACCGGGCATGACTTTCCTAATACAAAAGTTCACCAGGCATGACTTTTCCCATACAAAAGTTCACCGGAGATGAATTTTCCCATACAAAAGTTCACCGGGCATGACTTTCCCAATACAAAAGTTCACCGGGCATGACTTTCCCAATACAAAAGTTCACCGGAGATGACTTTCCCAATACAAAAGTTCACCGGGCATGACTTTCCCAATACAAAAGTTCACCGGACATGACTTTCTCAATATAAAAGTTCACCGGGCATGACTTTCCCAATACAAAAGATCACCGGGCATGAATTTCCCAATACAAACGTTCACCGGAGATGACTTTCCCAATACAAAAGTTCACCGGGCATGACTTTCCCAATACAAAAGTTCACCGGGCATGACTTTCCCAATACAAAAGTTTACCGGAGATGACTTTTCCCATACAAAAGTTCACCGGGCATGACTTTCCCAATACAAATGTTCACCGGGCATGACTTTCCCAATACAAAAGTTCACCGGGCATGACTTTCCCAATACAAAAGTTCACCGGGCATGACTTTCCTAATACAAAAGTTCACCAGGCATGACTTTTCCCATACAAAAGTTCACCGGAGATGACTTTCCCAATACAAAAGTTCACCGGGCATGACTTTCCCAATACAAAAGTTCACCGGAGATGACTTTTCCCATACAAAAGTTCACCGGGCATGACTTTCCCAATACAAATGTTCACCGGGTATGACTTTCCCAATACAAAAGTTCACCGGGCATGACTTTCCTAATACAAAAAATCACCGGAGATGACTTTCCCAATACAAAAGTTCACCGGGCATGACTTTCCCAATACAAAAGTTCACCGGGCATGACTTTACCAATACAAAAGTTCACCGGAGATGACTTTCCCAATACAAAAGTTCACCGGGCATGACTTTCCCAATACAAAAGTTCACCGGGCATGACTTTCCCAATACAAAAGTTCACCGGGCATGACTTTCCCAATACAAAAGTTCACCGGAGATGACTTTTCCCATACAAAAGTTCACCGGGCATGACTTTCCCAATACAAATGTTCACCGGGCATGACTTTCCCAATACAAAAGTTCACCGGGCATGACTTTCCCAATACAAAAGTTCACCGGGCATGACTTTCCCAATACAAAAAATAACCGGAGATGACTTTCCCAATACAAAATTTCACCGGGCATGACTTTCCCAATACAAAAGTTCACCGGGCATGACTTTCCCAATACAAAAGTTCACCGGGCATGACTTTCCTAATACAGAAGTTCACCAGGCATGACTTTTCCCATACAAAAGTTCACCGGAGATGACTTTTCCCATACAAAAGTTCACCGGGCATGACTTTCCCAATACAAAAGTTCACCGGGCATGACTTTCCCAATACAAAAGTTCACCGGAGATGACTTTCCCAATACAAAAGTTCACCGGGCATGACTTTCCCAATACAAAAGTTCACCGGGCATGACTTTCTCAATACAAAAGTTCACCGGGCATGACTTTCCCAATACAAAAGTTCACCGGAGATGACTTTCCCAATACAAAAGTTCACCGGGCATGACTTTCCCAATACAAAAGTTCACCGGACATGACTTTCCCAATACAAATGTTCACCGGGCATGACTTTCCCAATACAAAATTTCACCGGGCATGACTTTCCCAATACAAAAGTTCACCGGAGATGACTTTCCCAATACAAAAGTTCACCGGAGATGACTTTCCCAATACAAAAGTTCACCGGAGATGACTTTCCCAATACAAAAGTTCACCGGGCATGACTTTCCCAATACAAAAGTTCACCGGGCATGACTTTCCCAATACAAATGTTCACCGGGCATGACTTTCCCAATACAAATGTTCACCGGGCATGACTTTCCCAATACAAAAGTTCACCGGGCATGACTTTCCCAATACAAAAGTTCACCGGGCATGACTTTCCCAATACAAAAGTTCACCGGAGATGACTTTTCCCATACAAAAGTTCACCGGGCATGACTTTCCCAATACAAATGTTCACCGGGCATGACTTTCACAATACAAAAGTTCGCCGGGCATGACTTTCCCAATACAAAAGTTCACCGGAGATGACTTTCCCAATACAAAAGTTCACCGGGCATGACTTTCCCAATACAAAAGTTCACCGGGCATGACTTTCCTAATACAAAAGTTCACCAGGCATGACTTTTCCCATACAAAAGTTCACCGGAGATGACTTTTCCCATACAAAAGTTCACCGGGCATGACTTTCCCAATACAAAAGTTCACCGGGCATGACATTCCCAATACAAATGTTCACCGGGCATGACTTTCCCAATACAAAAGTTCACCGGGCATGACTTTCCCAATACAAAAGTTCACCGGGCATGACTTTCCCAATACAAAAGTTCACCGGGCATGACTTTCCCAATACAAAAGTTCACCGGGCATGACTTTCCCAATACAAAAGTTCACCGGAGAAGACTTTCCCAATACAAAAGTTCACCGGGCATGACTTTCCCAATACAAATGTTCACCGGGCATGACTTTCCCAATACAAAAGTTCACCGGGCATGACTTTCCCAATACAAAAGTTCACCGGAGATGACTTTCCCATTACAAAAGTTCACCGGGCATGACTTTCTCAATACAAAAGTTCACCGGGCATGACTTTCCCAATACAAAAGTTCAAAGGAGATGACTTTCCCAATACAAAAGTTCACCGGGCATGACTTTCCCAATACAAAAGTTCACCGGGCATGACTTTCCCAATACAAATGTTCACCGGGCATGACTTTCCCAATACAAAAGTTCACCGGGCATGACTTTCCCAATACAAAAGTTCACCGGAGATGACTTTCCCAATACAAAAGTTCACCGGGCATGACTTTCCCAATACAAAAGTTCACCGGAGATGACTTTCCCAATACAAAAGTTCACCGGGCATGACTTTCCCAATACAAAAGTTTACCGGAGATGACTTTTCCCATACAAAAGTTCACCGGGCATGACTTTCCCAATATAAATGTTCACCGGGCATGACTTTCCCAATACAAAAGTTTACCGGAGATGACTTTTCCCATACAAAAGTTCACCGGGCATGACTTTCCCAATACAAAAGTTCACCGGGCATGACTTTCCCAATACAAAAGTTCACCGGGCATGACTTTCTCAATACAAAAGTTCACCGGGCATGACTTTCCCAATACAAAAGTTCACCGGAGATGACTTTCCCAATACAAAAGTTCACCGGGCATGAATTTCCCAATACAAATGTTCACCGGGCATGACTTTGCCAATACAAAAGTTCACCGGAGATGACTTTCCCAATACAAAAGTTCACCGGGCATGACTTTCCCAATACAAAAGTTCACCGGAGATGACTTTTCCCATACAAAAGTTCACCGGAGATGACTTTCCCAATACAAAAGTTCACCGGGCATGACTTTCTCAATACAAAAGTTCACCGGGCATGAATTTCCCAATACAAATGTTCACCGGAGATGACTTTTCCCATACAAAAGTTCACCGGAGATGACTTTCCCAATACAAAAGTTCACCGGGCATGACTTTCCCAATACAAAAGTTCACCGGGCATGACTTTCCCAATACAAAAAAATCACCGGAGATGACTTTCCCAATACAAAAGTTCACCGGGCATGACTTTCCCAATACAAAAGTTCACCGGGCATGACTTTCCCAATACAAAAGTTCACCGGGCATGACTTTCCCAATACAAAAGTTCACCGGAGATGACTTTCCCAATACAAAAGTTCACCGGGCATGACTTTCCCAATACAAAAGTTCACCGGGCATGACTTTCCCAATACAAAAGTTCACCGGAGATGACTTTCCCAATACAAAAGTTCACCGGGCATGACTTTCCCAATACAAAAGTTCACCGGGCATGACTTTCCCAATAAAACAGTTCACCGGGCATGACTTTCCCAATACAAAAGTTCACCGGGCATGACTTTCCCAATACAAAAGTTCACCGGGCATGACTTTCCCAATACAAAAGTTCACCGGGCATGACTTTCCCAATACAAAAGTTCACCGGGCATGACTTTCCCAATACAAAAGTTCACCGGGCATGACTTTCCCAATACAAAAGTTCACCGGGCATGACTTTCCCAATACAAAAGTTCACCGGGCATGACTTTCCCAATACAAAAGTTCACCGGGCATGATTTTCCCAATACAAAAGTTCACCGGCCATGACTTTCCCAATACAAAAGTTCACCGGGCATGACTTTCCCAATACAAAAGTTCACCGGGCATGACTTTCCCAATACAAAAGTTCACCGGGCATGACTTTCTCAATACAAAAGTTCACCGGAGATGACTTTGCCAATACAAAAGTTCACCGGAGATGACTTTTCCCATACAAAAGTTCACCGGGCATGACTTTCCCAATACAAAAGTTCACCGGGCATGACTTTCCCAATACAAAAGTTCACCGGGCATGACTTTCCCAATACAAAAGTTCACAGGGCATGACTTTCCCAATACAAAAGTTCACCGGGCATGACTTTCCCAATACAAAAGTTCACCGGGCATGACTTTCCTAATACAAAAGTTCACCAGGCATGACTTTTCCCATACAAAAGTTCACCGGGCATGACTTTCCCAATAAAAAAGTTCACCGGGCATGACTTTCCCAATACAAAAGTTCACCGGAGATGACTTTTCCCATACAAAAGTTCACCGGAGATGACTTTCCCAATACAAAAGTTCACCGGGCATGACTTTCCCAATACAAAAGTTCACCGGGCATGAATTTCCCAATACAAATGTTCACCGGAGATGAATTTCCCAATACAAAAGTTCACCGGGCATGACTTTCCCAATACAAAAGTTCACCGGAGATGACTTCCCCAATACAAAAGTTCACCGGAGATGACTTTCCCAATACAAAAGTTTACCGGGCATGACTTTCCCAATACAAAAGTTCACCGGGCATGACTTTCCCAATACAAAAGTTCACCGGAGATGACTTTCCCAATACAAAAGTTCACCGGGCATGACTTTCCCAATACAAAAGTTCACCGGAGATGACTTTCCCAATACAAAAGTTCACCGGGCATGACTTTCCCAATACAAATGTTCACCGGAGATGACTTCCCCAATACAAAAGTTCACCGGAGATGACTTCCCCAATACAAAAATTCACCGGGCATGACTTTCCCAATACGAAAGTTCACCGGGCATGACTTTCCCAATACAAAAGTTCACCGGAGATGACTTTCCCAATACAAAAGTTCACCGGGCATGACTTTCCCAATACAAAAGTTCACCGGGCATGACTTTCCCAATACAAAAGTTCACCGGGCATGACTTTCCCAATACAAAAGTTCACCGGAGATGACTTTCCCAATACAAAAGTTCACCGGGCATGACTTTCCCAATACAAAAGTTCACCGGGTATGACTTTCCCAATACAAAAGTTCACCGGGCATGACTTTCCCAATACAAAAGTTCACCGGGCATGACTTTCCTAATACAAAAAATCACCGGAGATGACTTTCCCAATACAAAAGTTCACCGGGCATGACTTTCCCAATACAAAAGTTCACCGGGCATGACTTTCCCAATACAAAAGTTCACCGGAGATGACTTTCCCAATACAAAAGTTCACCGGGCATGACTTTCCCAATACAAAAGTTCACCGGGCATGACTTTCCCAATACAAAAGTTCACCGGAGATGACTTTCCCAATACAAAAGTTCACCGGGCATGACTTTCCCAATACAAAAGTTCACCGGGCATGACTTTCCCAATACAAAAGTTCACCGGGCATGACTTTCCCAATACAAAAGTTCACCGGGCATGACTTTCCCAATACAAAAGTTCACCGGGCATGACTTTCCCAATACAAAAAATAACCGGAGATGACTTTCCCAATACAAAATTTCACCGGGCATGACTTTCCCAATACAAATGTTCACCGGGCATGACTTTCCCAATACAAAAATTCACCGGGCATGACTTTCCCAATACGAAAGTTCACCGGGCATGACTTTCCCAATACAAAAGTTCACCGGGCATGACTTTCCCAATACAAAAGTTCACCGGGCATGACTTTCCCAATACAAAAGTTCACCGGGCATGACTTTCCCAATACAAAAGTTCACCGGGCATGACTTTCCCAATACAAAAGTTCACCGGAGATGACTTTCCCAATACAAAAGTTCACCGGGCATGACTTTCCCAATACAAAAGTTCACCGGGTATGACTTTCCCAATACAAAAGTTCACCGGGCATGACTTTCCCAATACAAAAGTTCACCGGGCATGACTTTCCTAATACAAAAAATCACCGGAGATGACTTTCCCAATACAAAAGTTCACCGGGCATGACTTTCCCAATACAAAAGTTCACCGGGCATGACTTTCCCAATACAAAAGTTCACCGGAGATGACTTTCCCAATACAAAAGTTCACCGGGCATGACTTTCCCAATACAAAAGTTCACCGGGCATGACTTTCCCAATACAAAAGTTCACCGGGCATGACTTTCCCAATACAAAAGTTCACCGGAGATGACTTTTCCCATACAAAAGTTCACCGGGCATGACTTTCCCAATACAAATGTTCACCGGGCATGACTTTCCCAATACAAAAGTTCACCGGGCATGACTTTCCCAATACAAAAGTTCACCGGGCATGACTTTCCCAATACAAAAAATAACCGGAGATGACTTTCCCAATACAAAATTTCACCGGGCATGACTTTCCCAATACAAAAGTTCACCGGGCATGACTTTCCCAATACAAAAGTTCACCGGGCATGACTTTCCTAATACAAAAGTTCACCAGGCATGACTTTTCCCATACAAAAGTTCACCGGAGATGACTTTTCCCATACAAAAGTTCACCGGGCATGACTTTCCCAATACAAAAGTTCACCGGGCATGACTTTCCCAATACAAAAGTTCACCGGAGATGACTTTCCCAATACAAAAGTTCACCGGGCATGACTTTCTCAATACAAAAGTTCACCGGGCATGACTTTCCCAATACAAAAGTTCACCGGAGATGACTTTCCCAATACAAAAGTTCACCGGGCATGACTTTCCCAATACAAAAGTTCACCGGACATGACTTTCCCAATACAAATGTTCACCGGGCATGACTTTCCCAATACAAAATTTCACCGGGCATGACTTTCCCAATACAAAAGTTCACCGGAGATGACTTTTCCCATACAAAAGTTCACCGGGCATGACTTTCCCAATACAAAAGTTCACCGGGCATGACTTTCCCAATACAAAAGTTCACCGGGCATGACTTTCCCAATACAAAAGTTCACCGGGCATGACTTTCCCAATACAAATGTTCACCGGGCATGACTTTCCCAATACAAATGTTCACCGGGCATGACTTTCCCAATACAAAAGTTCACCGGGCATGACTTTCCAATACAAAAGTTCACCGGGCATGACTTTCCCAATACAAAAGTTCACCGGAGATGACTTTTCCCATACAAAAGTTCACCGGGCATGACTTTCCCAATACAAATGTTCACCGGGCATGACTTTCACAATACAAAAGTTCGCCGGGCATGACTTTCCCAATACAAAAGTTCACCGGAGATGACTTTCCCAATACAAAAGTTCACCGGGCATGACTTTCCCAATACAAAAGTTCACCGGGCATGACTTTCCTAATACAAAAGTTCACCAGGCATGACTTTTCCCATACAAAAGTTCACCGGAGATGACTTTTCCCATACAAAAGTTCACCGGGCATGACTTTCCCAATACAAAAGTTCACCGGGCATGACATTCCCAATACAAAAGTTCACCGGAGATGACTTCCCCAATACAAAAGTTCACCGGGCATGACTTTCCCATTACAAAAGTTCACCGGGCATGACTTACTCAATACAAAAGTTCACCGGGCATGACTTTCCCAATACAAAAGTTCAAAGGAGATGACTTTCCCAATACAAAAGTTCACCGGGCATGACTTTCCCAATACAAAAGTTCACCGGGCATGACTTTCCCAATACAAATGTTCACCGGGCATGACTTTCCCAATACAAAAGTTCACCGGGCATGACTTTCCCAATACAAAAGTTCACCGGAGATGACTTTCCCAATACAAAAGTTCACCGGGCATGACTTTCCCAATACAAAAGTTCACCGGAGATGACTTTCCCAATACAAAAGTTCACCGGGCATGACTTTCCCAATACAAAAGTTTACCGGAGATGACTTTTCCCATACAAAAGTTCACCGGGCATGACTTTCCCAATATAAATGTTCACCGGGCATGACTTTCCCAATACAAAAGTTTACCGGAGATGACTTTTCCCATACAAAAGTTCACCGGGCATGACTTTCCCAATACAAAAGTTCACCGGGCATGACTTTCCCAATACAAAAGTTCACCGGGCATGACTTTCTCAATACAAAAGTTCACCGGGCATGACTTTCCCAATACAAAAGTTCACCGGAGATGACTTTCCCAATACAAAAGTTCACCGGGCATGAATTTCCCAATACAAATGTTCACCGGGCATGACTTTGCCAATACAAAAGTTCACCGGAGATGACTTTCCCAATACAAAAAGTTCACCGGGCATGACTTTCCCAATACAAAAGTTCACCGGAGATGACTTTTCCCATACAAAAGTTCACCGGAGATGACTTTCCCAATACAAAAGTTCACCGGGCATGACTTTCTCAATACAAAAGTTCACCGGGCATGAATTTCCCAATACAAATGTTCACCGGAGATGACTTTTCCCATACAAAAGTTCACCGGAGATGACTTTCCCAATACAAAAGTTCACCGGGCATGACTTTCCCAATACAAAAGTTCACCGGGCATGATTTTCCCAATACAAAAAATCACCGGAGATGACTTTCCCAATACAAAAGTTCACCGGGCATGACTTTCCCAATACAAAAGTTCACCGGGCATGACTTTCCCAATACAAAAGTTCACCGGGCATGACTTTCCCAATACAAAAGTTCACCGGAGATGACTTTCCCAATACAAAAGTTCACCGGGCATGACTTTCCCAATACAAAAGTTCACCGGGCATGACTTTCCCAATACAAAAGTTCACCGGAGATGACTTTCCCAATACAAAAGTTCACCGGGCATGACTTTCCCAATACAAAAGTTCACCGGGCATGACTTTCCCAATAAAAGAGTTCACCGGGCATGACTTTCCCAATACAAAAGTTCACCGGGCATGACTTTCCCAATACAAAAGTTCACCGGGCATGACTTTCCCAATACAAAAGTTCACCGGGCATGACTTTCCCAATACAAAAGTTCACCGGGCATGACTTTCCCAATACAAAAGTTCACCGGGCATGACTTTCCCAATACAAAAGTTCACCGGGCATGACTTTCCAATACAAAAGTTCACCGGGCATGACTTTCCCAATACAAAAGTTCACCGGGCATGATTTTCCCAATACAAAAGTTCACCGGGCATGACTTTCCCAATACAAAAGTTCACCGGGCATGACTTTCCCAATACAAAAGTTCACCGGGCATGACTTTCCCAATACAAAAGTTCACAGGGCATGACTTTCCCAATACAAAAGTTCACCGGGCATGACTTTCCCAATACAAAAGTTCACCGGGCATGACTTTCCTAATACAAAAGTTCACCAGGCATGACTTTTCCCATACAAAAGTTCACCGGGCATGACTTTCCCAATAAAAAAGTTCACCGGGCATGACTTTCCCAATACAAAAGTTCACCGGAGATGACTTTTCCCATACAAAAGTTCACCGGAGATGACTTTCCCAATACAAAAGTTCACCGGGCATGACTTTCCCAATACAAAAGTTCACCGGGCATGAATTTCCCAATACAAATGTTCACCGGAGATGAATTTCCCAATACAAAAGTTCACCGGGCATGACTTTCCCAATACAAAAGTTCACCGGAGATGACTTCCCCAATACAAAAGTTCACCGGAGATGACTTTCCCAATACAAAAGTTTACCGGGCATGACTTTCCCAATACAAAAGTTCACCGGGCATGACTTTCCCAATACAAAAGTTCACCGGAGATGACTTTCCCAATACAAAAGTTCACCGGGCATGACTTTCCCAATACAAAAGTTCACCGGAGATGACTTTCCCAATACAAAAGTTCACCGGGCATGACTTTCCCAATACAAATGTTCACCGGGCATGACTTTCCCAATACAAAAGTTCACCGGGCATGACTTTCCCAATACAAAAGTTCACCGGGCATGACTTTCCCAATACGAAAGTTCACCGGAGATGACTTTCCCAATACAAAAGTTCACCGGGCATGACTTTCCCAATACAAAAGTTCACCGGGCATGACTTTCCCAATACAAAAGTTCACCGGGCATGACTTTTCCATACAAAAGTTCACCGGGCATGACTTTCCCAATACAAAAGTTCACCGGGCATGACTTTCCCAATACAAATGTTCACCGGAGATGACTTTCCCGATACAAAAGTTCACCGGGCATGACTTTCCCAATACAAATGTTCACCGGGCATGACTTTGCCAATACAAAAGTTCACCGAAGATGACTTTCCCAATACAAAAGTTCACCGGGCATGACTTTCCCAATACAAAAGTTCACCGGGCATGACTTTGCCAATACAAAAGTTCACCGGAGATGACTTTTCCCATACAAAAGTTCACCGGGCATGACTTTCCCAATACAAATGTTCACCGGGCATGACTTTCCCAATACATAAGTTCACCGGAGATGACTTTTCCCATACAAAAGTTCACCGGGCATGACTTTCCCAATACAAAAGTTCACCGGGCATGACTTTCCCAATACAAAAGTTCACCGGGCATGACTTTCCCAATACAAAAGTTCACCGGAGATGACTTTCCCAATACAAAAGTTCACCGGAGATGACTTTTCCCATACAAAAGTTCACCGGGCATGACTTTCTCAATACAAAAGTTCACCGGGCATGAATTTCCCAATACAAATGTTCACCGGGCATGAATTTCCCAATACAAATGTTCACCGGGCATGACTTTCCCAATACAAAAGTTCACCGGAGATGACTTTCCCAATTCAAAAGTTCACCGGAGATGACTTTTCCCATACAAAAGTTCACCGGGCATGACTTTCTCAATACAAAAGTTCACCGGGCATGAATTTCCCAATACAAATGTTCACCGGGCATGAATTTCCCAATACAAATGTTCACCGGGCATGACTTTCCCAATACAAAAGTTCACCGGGCATGACTTTCCCAATTCAAAAGTTCACCGGGCGTGACTTTCTCAATACAAAAGTTCACCGGGTATGAATTTCCCAATACAAATGTTCACCGGGCATGAATTTCCCAATACAAATGTTCACCGGGCATGACTTTCCCAATACAAAAGTTCACCGGGCATGACTTTCCCAATACAAAAGTTCACCGGGCATGACTTTCCCAATACAAAAGTTCACCGGGCATGACTTTCCTAATACAAAAGTTCACCAGGCATGACTTTTCCCATACAAAAGTTCACCGGAGATGATTTTCCCATACAAAAGTTCACCGGAGATGACTTTCCCAATACAAAAGTTCTCAATACAAAAGTTCACCGGGCATGAATTTATGTTCACCGGGCATGACTTTGCCAATACAAAAGTTCACCGGACATGACTTTCCCAATACAAATGTTCACCGGGCATGACTTTCCTAATACAAAAGTTCACCGGGCATGACTTTCCCAATACAAAAGTTCACCGGGCATGACTTTCCCAATACAAAAGTTCACCGGGCATGACTTTCCCAATACAAATGTTCACCGGGCATGACTTTGCCAATACAAAAGTTCACCGGAGATGACTTTCCCAATACAAAAGTTCATCGGAGATGACTTTTCCAATACAAAAGTTCACCGGGCATGGCTTTCCCAACACAAAAGTTCACCGGGCATGACTTTCCCAATACAAAAGTTCACCGGGCATGACTTTCCCAATACAAAAGTTCACCGGAGATGACTTTCCCAATACAAAAGTTCACCGGAGATGACTTTCCCAATACAAAAGTTCACCGGGCATGACTTTCCCAATACAAAAGTTCACCGGGCATGACTTTCCCAATACAAAAGTTCACCGGGCATGACTTTCCCAATACAAAAGTTCACCGGGCATGACTTTCCCAATACAAAAGTTCACCGGGCATGACTTTCCCAATACAAAAGTTCACCGGAGATGACTTTGCCAATACAAAAGTTCACCGGAGATGACTTTACCCATACAAAAGTTCACCGGGCATGACTTTCCCAAGACAAAAGTTCACCGGGCATGACTTTCCCAATACAAAAGTTCACCGGGCATGACTTTCCCAATACAAAAGTTCACCAGGCATGACTTTCCCAATACGAAAGTTCACCGGGCATGGCTTTCCCAATACAAAAGTTCACCGGGCATGACTTTCCCAATACAAAAGTTCACCGGGCATGACTTTCCCAATACAAAAAATCACCGGAGATGACTTTCCCAATACAAAAGTTCACCGGAGATGACTTTCCCAATACAAAAGTTCACCGGGCATGACTTTCCCAATACAAAAGTTCACCGGGCATGACTTTCCCAATACAAAAGTTCACCGGGCAATGCTTTCCCAACACAAAAGTTCACCGGGCATGACTTTCCCAATACATAAGTTCACCGGAGATGACTTTTCCCATACAAAAGTTCACCGGGCATGACTTTCCCAATACAAAAGTTCACCGGGCATGACTTTCCCAATACAAAAGTTCACCGGGCATGACTTTCCCAATACAAAAGTTCACCGGAGATGACTTTCCCAATACAAAAGTTCACCGGAGATGACTTTTGCCATACAAAAGTTCACCGGGCATGACTTTACCAATACAAAAGTTCACCGGGCATGACTTTCCCAATACAAAAGTTCACCGGGCATGACTTTCCCAATACAAAAGTTCACCGGAGATGACTTTTCCAATACAAAAGTTCACCGGACATGGCTTTCCCAACACAAAAGTTCACCGGGCATGACTTTCCCAATACAAAAGTTCACCGGGCATGACTTTCCCAATACATAAGTTCACCGGAGATGACTTTTCCAATACAAAAGTTCACCGGGCATGACTTTCCCAATACGAAAGTTCACCGGGCATGACTTTCCCAATACAAAAGTTCACCGGGCTTGACTTTCCCTATACAAAAGTTCACCGGAGATGACTTTCCTAATACAAAAGTTCACCGGAGATGACTTTCCCAATACAAAAGTTCACCGGGCATGACTTTCCCAATACAAAAGTTCACCGGGCATGACTTTCCCAATACAAAAGTTCACCGGAGATGACTTTCCCAATACAAAAGTTCACCGGGCATGACTTTCCCAATACAAAAGTTCACCGGGCATGACTTTCCCAATACAAAAGTTCACCGGGCATGACTTTCCCAATACAAAAGTTCACCGGGCATGACTTTCCCAATACAAAAGTTCACCGGAGATGACTTTCCCAATACAAAAGTTCACCGGGCATGACTTTCCCAATACAAAAGTTCACCGGGCATGACTTTCCCAATACAAAAGTTCACCGGGCATGACTTTCCCAATACAAAAGTTCACCGGGCATGACTTTCCCAATACAAAAGTTCACCGGAGATGACTTTCCCAATACAAAAGTTCACCGGAGATGACTTTCCCAATACAAAAGTTCACCGGAGATGACTTTTCCCATACAAAAGTTCACCGGGCATGACTTTCCCAATACAAAAGTTCACCGGGCATGACTTTCCCAATACAAAAGTTCACCGGGCATGACTTTCCCAATACAAAAGTTCACCGGAGATGACTTCCCCAATACAAAAGTTCACCGGAGATGACTTTCCCAATACAAAAGTTCACCGGGCATGACTTTCCCAATACAAAAGTTCACCGGGCATGACTTTCCCAATACAAATGTTCACCGGGCATGACTTTCCCAGTACAAAAGTTCACCGGGCATGACTTTCCCAATACAAAAGTTCACCGGGCATGACTTTCCCAATACAAATGTTCACCGGGCATGACTTTGCCAATACAAAAGTTCACCGGGAATGACTTTGCCAATACAAAAGTTCACCGGGCATGACTTTCCCAATACAAAAGTTCACCGGGCATGAATTTCCCAATACAAAAGTTCACCGGGCATGACTTTCCCAATACAAAAGTTCACCGGGCATGACTTTCCCAATACAAAAGTTCACCGGAGATGACTTTTCCAATACAAAAGTTCACCGGGCATGGCTTTCCCAACACAAAAGTTCACCGGGCATGACTTTCCCAATACAAAAGTTCACCGGGCACGACTTTCCCAATACAAAAGTTCACCGGAGATGACTTTTCCCATACAAAAGTTCACCGGAGATGACTTTCCCAATACAAAAGTTCAGCGGGCATGACTTTCCCAATACAAAAGTTCACCGGGCATGACTTTCCTAATACGAAAGTTCACCGGAGACGACTTTCCCAATACAAAAGTTCACCGGGCATGAATTTCCCAATACAAATGTTCACCGGGCATGACTTTGCCAATACAAAAGTTCACCGGAGATGACTTTCCCAATACAAAAGTTCACCGGGCATGACTTTCCCAATACAAAAGTTCACCGGGCATGACTTTCCCAATACCAAAGTTCACCGGGCATGACTTTCCCAATACGAAAGTTCACCGGGCATGACTTTCCCAATACAAAAGTTCACCGGGCATGACTTTCCCAATACGAAAGTTCACCGGGCATGGCTTTCCCAATACAAAAGTTCACCGGGCATGACTTTCCCAATACAAAAGTTCACCGGGCATGACTTTCCCAATACAAAAGTTCACCGGGCATGACTTTGCCAATACAAAAGTTCACCGGAGATGGCTTTCCCAATACAAAAGTTCACCGGGCATGACTTTCTCAATACAAAAGTTCACCGGGCATGAATTTCCCAATACAAATGTTCACCGGGCATGACTTTGCCAATACAAAAGTTCACCGGACATGACTTTCCCAATACAAATGTTCACCGGGCATGACTTTCCCAATACAAAAGTTCACCGGGCATGACTTTCCCAATACAAAGTTCACCGGGCATGACTTTCCCAAAACAAAAGTTCACCGGGCATGACTTTCCCAATACAAATGTTCACCGGGCATGACTTTGCCAATACAAAAGTTCACCGGAGATGACTTTCCCAATACAAAAGTTCATCGGAGATGACTTTTCCAATACAAAAGTTCACCGGGCATGGCTTTCCCAACACAAAAGTTCACCGGGCATGACTTTCCCAATACAAAAGTTCACCGGGCATGACTTTCCCAATACAAAAGTTCACCGGAGGTGACTTTCCCAATACAAAAGTTCACCGGAGATGACTTTCCCAATACAAAAGTTCACCGGGCATGACTTTCCCAATACAAAAGTTCACCGGGCATGACTTTCCCAATACAAAAGTTCACCGGGCATGACTTTCCCAATACAAAAGTTAACCGGGCATGACTTTCCCAATACAAAAGTTCACCGGGCATGACTTTCCCAATACAAAAGTTCACCGGGCATGACTTTCCCAATACAAAAGTTCACCGGAGATGACTGTGCCAATACAAAAGTTCACCGGAGATGACTTTTCCCATACAAAAGTTCACCGGGCATGACTTTCCCAATACAAAAGTTCACAGGGCATGACTTTCCCAATACAAAAGTTCACCGGGCATGACTTTCCCAATACAAAAGTTCACCGGGCATGACTTTCCCAATACAAAAGTTCACCAGAGATGACTTTGCCAATACAAAAGTTCACCGGAGATGACTTTTCCCATACAAAAGTTCACCGGGCATGACTTTCCCAATACAAAAGTTCACAGGGCATGACTTTCCCAATACAAAAGTTCACCGGGCATGACTTTCCCAATACAAAAGTTCACCGGGCATGACTTTCCCAATACAAAAGTTCACCGGGGATGACTTTCCCAATACAAAAGTTCACCGGAGATGACTTCCCCAATACAAAAGTTCACCGGGCATGACTTTCCCAATACAAAAGTTCACAGGGCATGACTTTCCCAATACAAAAGTTCACCGGAGATGACTTTCCCAATACAAAAGTTCACCGGAGATGACTTTCCCAATACAAAAGTTCACCGGAGATGACTTCCCCAATACAAAAGTTCACCGGGCATGACTTTCCCAATACGAAAGTTCACCGGGCATGACTTTCCCAATACAAAAGTTCACCGGAGATGACTTCCCCAATACAAAAGTTCACCGGGCATGACTTTCCCAATACAAAATTTCACCGGGCATGACTTTCCCAATACAAAAGTTCACCGGGCATGACTTTCCCAATACAAAAGTTCACCGGGCATGACTTTCCCAATACAAAAGTTCACCGGGCATGACTTTCCCAATACAAAAGTTCACCGGAGATGACTTTCCCAATACAAAAGTTCACCGGGCATGACTTTCCCAATACAAAAGTTCACCGGGCATGACTTTCCCAATACAAAAGTTCACCGGGCATGACTTTCTCAATACAAAAGTTCACCGGGCATGACTTTCCCAATACAAATGTTCACCGGGCATGACTTTCCCAATACAAAACTTCACCGGACATGACTTTCTCAATACAAAAGTTCACCGGGCATGACTTTCCCAATACAAAAGTTCACCGGGCATGACTTTCCCAATACAAAAGTTCACCGGGCATGACTTTCCCAATACAAAAGTTCACAGGGCATGACTTTCCCAATACAAAAGTTCACCGGGCATGACTTTCCCAATACAAAAGTTCACCGGAGATGACTTTCCCAATACAAAAGTTCACCGGGCATGACTTTCCCAATACAAAAGTTTACCGGGCATGATTTTCCCAATACAAAAGTTCATCGGAGATGACTTTTCCCATACAAAAGTTCACCGGGCATGACTTTCCCAATACAAAAGTTCACCGGGCATGACTTTCCCAATACAAAAGTTCATAGGAGATGACTTTCCCAATACAAAAGTTCACCGGGCATGACTTTTCCCATACAAAAGTTCACCGGTCATGACTTTCCCAATACAAATGTTCACCGGGCATGACTTTCCCAATACAAAAGTTCACCGGGCATGACTTTCCCAATACAAAAGTTCACCGGGCATGACTTTCCCAATACAAAAGTTCACCGGGCATGACTTTCCCAATAAAAAAGTTCACCGGGCATGACTTTCCCAATACAAAAGTTCACCGGGCATGACTTTCTCAATACAAAGGTCACTGGGCATGACTTTCCCAATACAAAAGTTCACCGGGCATGATTTTCCCAATACAAAAGTTCACCGGGCATGACTTTCCCAATACAAAAGTTCACCGGTCATGACTTTCCCAATACGAAAGTTCACCGGGCATGACTTTCCCAATACAAATGTTCACCGGGCATGACTTTCCCAATACAAAAGTTCACCGGGCATGACTTTCCCAATACGAAAGTTCACCGGGCATGACTTTCCCAATACAAAAGTTCACCGGGCATGACTTTCCTAATACAAAAGTTCTCCAGGCATGACTTTTTCCATACAAAAGTTCACCGGAGATGACTTTCCTAATACAAAAGTTCACCGGAGATGACTTTTCCCATACAAAAGTTCACCGGAGATGACTTTCCCAATACAAAAGTTCACCGGGCATGACTTTTCCAATACAAAAGTTCACCGGAGATGACTTTTCCCATACAAAAGTTCACCGGGCATGACTTTCCCAATACAAAAGTTCACCGGGCATGACTTTCCCAATACAAAAGTTCACCGGAGATGACTTTCCCAATACAAAAGTTCACCGGGCATGACTTTCCCAATACAAAAGTTCACCGGGCATGACTTTCCCAATACAAAAGTTCACCGGGCATGACTTTCCCAATACAAAAGTTCACCGGGCATGACTTTCCTAATACAAAAGTTCACCGGGCATGACTTTCCCAATACAAAAGTTCACCGGGCATGACTTTCCCAATACAAAAGTTCACCGGAGATGACTTTCCCAATACAAAAGTTCACCGGGCATGACTTTCCCAATACAAAAGTTCACCGGGCATGACTTTCCCAATACGAAAGTTCACCGGGCATGACTTTCCTAATACAAAAGTTCACCGGGCATGACTTTCCCAATACGAAAGTTCACCGGGCATGACTTTCCCAATACAAAAGTTCACCGGGCATGACTTTCCCAATACAAAAGTTCACCGGGCATGACTTTCCCAATACAAAAGTTCACCGGACATGACTTTCCCAATACAAAAGTTCACCGGAGATGACTTTCCCAATACAAAGGTTCACCGGCATGACTTTCCCAATACAAAAGTTCACCGGGCATGACTTTCCCAATACGAAAGTTCACCGGGCATGACTTTCTCAATACAAAAGTTCACCGGGCATGAATTTCCCAATACAAAAGTTCACCGGGCATGACTTTCCCAATACAAAAGTTCACCGGGCATGACTTTCTCAATACAAAAGTTCACCGGGCATGAATTTCCCAATACAAATGTTCACCGGGCATGACTTTCCCAATACAAAAGTTCACCGGGCATGACTTTCCCAATACAAATGTTCGCCGGGCATGACTTTCCCAATACAAAAGTTCACCGGGCATGACTTTCCCAATACAAAAGTTCACCGGGCATGACTTTCCCAATACAAAAGTTCACCGGGCATGACTTTCCTAATACAAAAGTTCACCAGGCATGACTTTTCCCATACAAAAGTTCACCGGGCATGACTTTCCCAATACAAAAGTTCACCGGGCATGACTTTCCCAATACGAAAGTTCACCGGGCATGACTTTCCCAATACAAAAGTTCACCGGGCATGACTTTCCCAATACGAAAGTTCACCGGGCATGATTTTCCCAATACAAAAGTTCACCGGGCATGACTTTCCCAATACAAAAGTTCACCGGGCATGACTTTCCCAATACAAAAGTTCACCGGGCAAGACTTTCCCAATACAAAAGTTCACCGGGCATGACTTTCCCAATACAAAAGTTCACCGGAGATGACTTTCCCAATACAAAAGTTCACCGGGCATGACTTTCCCAATACAAAAGTTCACCGGGCATGACTTTCTCAATACAAAAGTTCACCGGGCATGAATTTCCCAATACAAATGTTCATCGGGCATGACTTTCCCAATACAAAAGTTCACCGGGCATGACTTTCTCAATACAAAAGTTCACCGGGCATGACTTTCCCAATACAAAAGTTCACCGGAGATGACTTTCCCAATACAAAAGTTCACCGGGCATGACTTTCCCAATACAAAAGTTCACCGGGCATGACTTTCCCAATACAAAAGTTCACCGGGCATGACTTTCCCAATACAAAAGTTCACCGGAGATGACTTTTCCCATACAAAAGTTCACCGGGCATGACTTTCCCAATACAAATGTTCACCGGGCATGACTTTCCCAATACAAAAGTTCACCGGGCATGACTTTCCCAATACAAAAGTTCACCGGGCATGACTTTCCCAATACAAAAAATCACCGGAGATGACTTTTCCCATACAAAAGTTCACCGGGCATGACTTTCCCAATACAAAAGTTCACCGGGCATGACTTTCCCAATACAAAAGTTTACCGGGCATAACTTTCCTAATACAAAAGTTCACCGGGCATGACTTTCCCAATACACAAAAATCACCGGAGATGACTTTCCCAATACAAAAGTTCACCGGAGATGACTTTCCCAATACAAAAGTTCACCGGGCATGACTTTCCCAATACAAAAGTTCACCGGGCATGACTTTCCTAATACAAAAGTTCACCAGGCATGACTTTTCCCATACAAAAGTTCACCGGAGATGACTTTTCCCATACAAAAGTTCACCGGGCATGACTTTCCCAATACAAAAGTTCACCGGGCATGACTTTCCCAATACAAAAGTTCACCGGGCATGACTTTCCCAATACAAAAGTTCACCGGGAATGACTTTCCCAATACAAAAAATCACCGGAGATGACTTTCCCAATACAAAAGTTCACCGGGCATGACTTTCCCAATACAAAAGTTCACCGGGCATGACTTTCCCAATACAAAAGTTCACCGGGCATGACTTTCCCAATACAAAAGTTCACCGGGCATGACTTTCCCAATACAAAAGTTCACCGGGCATGACTTTCCCAATACAAAAGTTCACCGGGCATGACTATGCCAATACAAAAGTTCACCGGAGATGACTTTTCCCATACAAAAGTTCACCGGAGATGACTTTCCCAATACAAAAGTTCACCGGGCATGACTTTCCCAATACAAAAGTTCACCGGAGATGACTTTCCCAATACAAAAGTTCACCGGGCATGACTTTCCCAATACAAAAGTTCACCGGGCACGACTTTCCCAATACAAAAGTTCACCGGGCATGACTTTCCCAATACAGAAGTTCACCGGAGATGACTTTCTCAATACAAAAGTTCACCGGGCATGACTTTCCCAATACAAAAGTTCACCGGAGATGACTTTCCCAATACAAAAGTTCACCGGGCATGAATTTCCCAATACAAATGTTCACCGGGCATGACTTTCCCAATGCAAAAGTTCACCGGGCATGACTTTCCCAATACAAAAGTTTACCGGAGATGACTTTTCCAATACAAAAGTTCACCGGAGATGACTTTTTCCATACAAAAGTTCACCGAAGATGACTTCCCCAATACAAAAGTTCACCGGAGATGACTTCCCCAATACAAAAGTTCACCGGGCATGACTTTCCCAATACAAATGTTCACCGGGCATGACTTTTCCCATACATAAGTTCACCGGAGATGACTTTTCCCATACAAAAGTTCACCGGGCATGACTTTCCCAATACAAAAGTTCACCGGTCATGACTTTCTCAATACAAAAGTTCACCGGGCATGACTTTCCCAATACAAAAGTTCACCGGGCATGACTTTCCCAATACAAAAGTTCACCGGGCATGACTTTCCCAATACAAAAGTTCACCGGGCATGACTTTCCCAATACAAAAGTTCACCGGAGATGACTTCCCCAATACAAAAGTTCACCGGGCATGACTTTCCCAATACAAATGTTCACCGGGCATGACTTTTCCCATACAAAAGTTCACCGGAGATGACTCTTACCATACAAAAGTTCACCGGGCATGACTTTCCCAATACAAAAGTTCACCGGGCATGACTTTCTCAATACAAAAGTTCACCGGGCATGACTTTCCCAATACAAAAGTTCACCGGGCATGACTTTCCCAATACAAAAGTTCACCGGGCATGACTTTCTCAATACAAAAGTTCACCGGAGATGACTTTTCCCATACAAAAGTTCACCGGAGATGACTTTGCCAATACAAAAGTTCACCGGAGATGACTTTCCCAATACAAAAGTTCACCGGAGATGACTTCCCCAATACAAAAGTTCACCGGAGATGACTTTCCCAATACGAAAGTTCACCGGGCATGACTTTCCCAATACAAAAGTTCACCGGAGATGACTTTCCCAATACAAAAGTTCACCGGGCATGACTTTCCCAATACAAAAGTTCACCGGAGATGACTTTCCCAATACAAAAGTTCACCGGGCATGACTTTCCCAATACAAAAGTTCACCGGGCATGACTTTCTCAATACAAAAGTTCACCGGGCATGAATTTCCCAATACAAATGTTCACCGGGCATGACTTTCCCAATACAAAAGTTCACCGGGCATGACTTTCTCAATACAAAAGTTCACCGGGCATGACTTTCCCAATACAAAAGTTCACCGGGCATGACTTTCCCAATACAAAAGTTCACCGGGCATTACTTTCTCAATACAAAAGTTCACCGGGCATGACTTTCCCAATACAAATGTTCACCGGAGATGACTTTCCCAAAATAAAAGTTCACCGGGCATGACTTTCCCAATACAAAAGTTCACCGGAGATGACTTTCCCAATACAAAAGTTCACCGGGCATGACTTTCCTAATACAAAAGTTCACCGGGCACGACTTTCCCAATACAAAAGTTCACCGGGCATGACTTTCCCAATACAGAAGTTCACCGGAGATGACTTTCTCAATACAAAAGTTCACCGGGCATGACTTTCCCAATACAAAAGTTCACCGGAGATGACTTTCCCAATACAAAAGTTCACCGGGCATGAATTTCCCAATACAAATGTTCACCGGGCATGACTTTCCCAATACAAAAGTTTACCGGAGATGACTTTTCCCATACAAAAGTTCACCGGGCATGACTTTCCCAATACAAAAGTTCACCGGAGATGGCTTTCCCAATACAAAAGTTCACCGGAGATGACTTTTCCCATACAAAAGTTCACCGGAGATGACTTCCCCAATACAAAAGTTCACCGGAGATGACTTCCCCAATACAAAAGTTCACCGGGCATGACTTTCCCAATACAAATGTTCACCGGGCATGACTTTTCCCATACAAAAGTTCACCGGAGATGACTTTTCCCATACAAAAGTTCACCGGGCATGACTTTCCCAATACAAAAGTTCACCAGGCATGACTTTCTCAATACAAAATTTCACCGGGCATAACTTTCCCAATATAAAAGTTCACCGGGCATGACTTTCCCAATACAAAAGTTCACCGGGCATGACTTTCCCAATACAAAAGTTCACCGGGCATGACTTTCCCAATACAAAAGTTCACCGGGCATGACTTTCCCAATACAAAAGTTCACCGGAGATGACTTCCCCAATACAAAAGTTCACCGGGCATGACTTTCCCAATACAAAAGTTCACCGGGCATGACTTTCCCAATACAAACGTTCACCGGGCATGACTTTTCCCATACAAAAGTTCACCGGAGATGACTTTTCCCATACAAAAGTTCACCGGGCATGACTTTCCCAATACAAAAGTTCACCGGGCATGACTTTCTCAATACAAAAGTTCACCGGGCATGACTTTCCCAATACAAAAGTTCACCGGGCATGACTTTCCCAATACAAAAGTTCACCGGGCATGACTTTCCCAATACAAAAGTTCACCGGGCATGACTTTCCCAATACAAAAGTTCACCGGGCATGACTTTCCCAATACAAAAGTTCACCGGGCATGACTTTCTCAATACAAAAGTTCACCGGAGATGACTTTTATCATACAAAAGTTCACCGGAGATGACTTTGCCAATACAAAAGTTCACGGGAGATGACTTTCCCAATACAAAAGTTCACCGGAGATGACTTCCCCAATACTTCCCCAATACAAAAGTTCACCGGAGATGACTTTCCCAATACGAAAGTTCACCGGGCATGACTTTCCCAATACAAAAGTTCACCGGAGATGACTTTCCCAATACAAAAGTTAACCGGGCATGACTTTCCCAATACTAAAGTTCACCGGAGATGACTTTCCCAATACAAAAGTTCACCGGGCATGACTTTCCCAATACAAAAGTTCACCGGGCATGACTTTCTCAATACAAAAGTTCACCGGGCATGAATTTCCCAATACAAATGTTCACCGGGCATGACTTTCCCAATACAAAAGTTCACCGGGCATGACTTTCTCAATACAAAAGTTCACCGGGCATGACTTTCCCCATACAAAAGTTCACCGGGCATGACTTTCCCAATACAAAAGTTCACCGGAGATGACTTTCCCAATACAAAAGTTCACCGGAGATGACTTTCCCAATACGAAAGTTCACCGGGCATGACTTTCCCAATACAAAAGTTCACCGGAGATGACTTTCCCAATACAAAAGTTAACCGGGCATGACTTTCCCAATACAAATGTTCACCGGAGATGACTTTCCCAATACAAAAGTTCACCGGGCATGACTTTCTCAATACAAAAGTTCACCGGGCATGACTTTCCCAATACAAAAGTTCACCGGAGATGACTTTCCCAATACAAAAGTTCACCGGGCATGACTTTCCCAATACAAAAGTTCACCGGGCATGACTTTCCCAATACAAATGTTCACCGGAGATGACTTTTCCCATACAAAAGTTCACCGGGCATGACTTTCGCAATACAAAAGTTCACCGGGCATGACTTTCCCAATACAAAAGTTCACCGGGCATGACTTTCCCAATACAAAAGTTCACCAAAGATGACTTTCCCAACACAAAAGTTCACCGGGCATGACTTTCCCAATACAAAAGTTCACCGGGCATGACTTTCCCAATACAAAAAATCACCGGAGATGACTTTTCCCATACAAAAGTTCACCGGGCATGACTTTCCCAATACAAAAGTTCACCGGGCATGACTTTCCCAATACAAAAGTTCACCGGGCATGACTTTCCCAATACAAAAGTTCACCGGGCATGACTTTCCCAATACAAAAAATCACCGGAGATGACTTTCCCAATACAAAAGTTCACCGGAGATGACTTTCCCAATACAAAAGTTCACCGGGCATGACTTTCCCAATACAACAGTTCACCGGGCATGACTTTCCTAATACAAAAGTTCACCAGGCATGACTTTTCCCATACAAAAGTTCACCGGAGATGACTTTTCCCATACAAAAGTTCACCGGGCATGACTTTCCCAATACAAAAGTTCACCGGGCATGACTTTCCCAATACAAAAGTTCACCGGGCATGACTTTCCCAATACAAAAGTTCACCGGGCATGACTTTCCCAATACAGAAAATCACCGGAGATGACTTTCCCAATACAAAAGTTCACCGGGCATGACTTTCCCAATACAAAAGTTCACCGGGCATGACTTTCCCAATACAAAAGTTCACCGGGCATGACTTTCCCAATACAAAAGTTCACCGGGCATGACTTTCCCAATACAAAAGTTCACCGGGCATGACTTTCCCAATACAAAAGTTCACCGGGCATGACTTTGCCAATACAAAAGTTCACCGGAGATGACTTTTCCCATACAAAAGTTCACCGGAGATGACTTTCCCAATACAAAAGTTCACCGGGCATGACTTTCCCAATACAAAAGTTCACCGGAGATGACTTTCCCAGTACAAAAGTTCACCGGGCATGACTTTCCCAATACAAAAGTTCACCGGGCACGACTTTCCCAATACAAAAGTTCACCGGGCATGACTTTCCCAATACAAAAGTTCACCGGAGATGACTTTCTCAATACAAAAGTTCACCGGGCATGACTTTCCCAATACAAAAGTTCACCGGGCATGAATTTCCCAATACAAATGTTCACCGGGCATGACTTTCCCAATACAAAAGTTCACCGGGCATGACTTTCCCAATACAAAAGTTTACCGGAGATGACTTTTCCCATACAAAAGTTCACCGGGCATTACTTTCCCAATACAAAAGTTCACCGGAGATGACTTTCCAAATACAAAAGTTCACAGGAGATGACTTTTCCCATACAAAAGTTCACCGGAGATGACTTCCCCAATACAAAAGTTCACCGGAGATGACTTCCCCAATACAAAAGTTCACCGGGCATGACTTTCCCAATATAAATGTCCACCGGGCATGACTTTTCCCATACAAAAGTTCACCGGAGATGACTTTTCCCATACAAAAGTTCACCGGGCATGACTTTCCCAATACAAAAGTTCACCGGGCATGACTTTCTCAATACAAAAGTTCACCGGGCATGACTTTCCCAATACAAAAGTTCACCGGGCATGACTTTCCCAATACAAAAGTTCACCGGGCATGACTTTCCCAATACAAAAGTTCACCGGGCATGACTTTCCCAATACAAAAGTTCACCGGGCATGACTTCCCAATACAAAAGTTCACCGGGCATGACTTTCCCAATACAAAAGTTCACCGGAGATGACTTCCCCAATACAAAAGTTCACCGGAGATGACTTCCCCAATACAAAAGTTCACCGGGCATGACTTTCCCAATACGAAAGTTCACCGGGCATGACTTTCCCAATACAAAAGTTCACCGGAGATGACTTTCCCAATACAAAAGTTCACCGGGCATGACTTTCCCAATACAAAAGTTCACCGGAGATGACTTTCCCAATACAAAAGTTCACCGGGCATGACTTTCCCAATACAAAAGTTCACCGGGCATGACTTTCTCAATACAAAAGTTCACCGGGCATGAATTTCCCAATACAAATGTTCACCGGGCATGACTTTCCCAATACAAAAGTTCACCGGGCATGACTTTCTCAATACAAAAGTTCACCGGGCATGGCTTTCCCAATACAAAAGTTAACCGGGCATGACTTTCCCAATACAAAAGTTCACCGGGCATGACTTTCTCAATACAAAAGTTCACCGGGCATGACTTTCCCAATACAAAAGTTCACCGGAGATGACTTTCCCAATACAAAAGTTCACCGGGCATGACTTTCTCAATACAAAAGTTCACCGGGCATGACTTTTCCAATACAAAAGTTCACCGGAGATGACTTTCCCAATACAAAAGTTCACCGGGCATGACTTTCCCAATACAAAAGTTCACCGGGCATGACTTTCCCAATACAAAAGTTCACCGGAGATGACTTTTCCCATACAAAAGTTCACCGGGCATGACTTTCCCAATACAAATGTTCACCGGAGATGACTTTTCCCATACAAAAGTTCACCGGGCATGACTTTCCCAATACAAAAGTTCACCGGGCATGACTTTCCCAATACAAAAGTTCACCGGGCATGACTTTCCCAATACAAAAGTTCACCGGAGATGACTTTCCCAATACAAAAGTTCACCGGGCATGACTTTCCCAATACAAAAGTTCACCGGGCATGACTTTCTCAATACAAAAGTTCACCGGGCATGAATTTCCCAATACAAATGTTCACCGGGCATGACTTTCCCAATACAAAAGTTCACCGGGCATGACTTTCTCAATACAAAAGTTCACCGGGCATGACTTTCCCAATACAAAAGTTCACCGGAGATGACTTTCCCAATACAAAAGTTCACCGGGCATGACTTTCCCAATACAAAAGTTCACCGGGCATGTCTTTCCCAATACAAAAGTTCACCGGGCATGACTTTCCCAATACAAAAGTTCACCGGAGATGACTTTTCCCATACAAAAGTTCACCGGGCATGACTTTCCCAATACAAATGTTCACCGGGCATGACTTTCCCAATACAAAAGTTCACCGGGCATGACTTTCCCAATACAAAAGTTCACCGGGCATGACTTTCCCAATACAAAAAATCACCGGAGATGACTTTTCCCATACAAAAGTTCACCGGGCATGACTTTCCCAATACAAAAGTTCACCGGGCATGACTTTCCCAATACAAAAGTTCACCGGGCATGACTTTCCCAATACAAAAGTTCACCGGGCATGACTTTCCCAATACAAAAAATCACCGGAGATGACTTTCCCAATACAAAAGTTCACCGGAGATGACTTTCCCAATACAAAAGTTCACCGGGCATGACTTTCCCAATACAAAAGTTCACCGGGCATGACTTTCCTAATACAAAAGTTCACCAGGCATGACTTTTCCCATACAAAAGTTCACCGGAGATGACTTTTCCCATACAAAAGTTCACCGGGCATGACTTTCCCAATACAAAAGTTCACCGGGCATGACTTTCCCAATACAAAAGTTCACCGGGCATGACTTTCCCAATACAAAATTTCACCGGGCATGACTTTCCCAATACAAAAAATCACCGGAGATGACTTTCCCAATACAAAAGTTCACCGGGCATGACTTTCCCAATACAAAAGTTCACCGGGCATGACTTTCCCAATACAAAAGTTCACCGGGCATGACTTTCCCAATACAAAAGTTCACCGGGCATGACTTTCCCAATACAAAGTTCACCGGGCATGACTTTCCCAATACAAAAGTTCACCGGGCATGACTTTGCCAATACAAAAGTTCACCGGAGATGACTTTTCCCATACAAAAGTTCACCGGAGATGACTTTCCCAATACAAAAGTTCACCGGGCTTGACTTTCCCAATACAAAAGTTCACCGGAGATGACTTTCCCAATACAAAAGTTCACCGGGCATGACTTTCCCAATACAAAAGTTCACCGGGCACGACTTTCCCAATACAAAAGTTCACCGGGCATGACTTTCCCAATACAAAAGTTCACCGGAGATGACTTTCTCAATACAAAAGTTCACCGGGCATGACTTTCCCAATACAAAAGTTCACCGGAGATGACTTTCCCAATACAAAAGTTCACCGGGCATGAATTTCCCAATACAAATGTTCACCGGGCATGACTTTCCCAATACAAAAGTTCACCGGGCATGACTTTCCCAATACAAAAGTTTACCGGAGATGACTTTTCCCATACAAAAGTTCACCGGGCATGACTTTCCCAATAAAAAAGTTCACCGGAGATGACTTTCCCAATACAAAAGTTCACCGGAGATGACTTTTCCCATACAAAAGTTCACCGGAGATGACTTCCCCAATATAAAAGTTCACCGGAGATGACTTCCCCAATACAAAAGTTCACCGGGCATGACTTTCCCAATACAAATGTTCACCGGGCATGACTTTTGCCATACAAAAGTTCACCGGAGATGACTTTTCCCATACAAAAGTTCACCGGGCATGACTTTCCCAATACAAAAGTTCACCGGGCATGACTTTCTCAATACAAAAGTTCACCGGGCATGACTTTCCCAATACAAAAGTTCACCGGGCATGACTTTCCCAATACAAAAGTTCACCGGGCATGACTTTCCCAATACAAAAGTTCACCGGGCATGACTTTCCCAATACAAAAGTTCACCGGGCATGACTTTCCCAATACAAAAGTTCACCGGAGATGACTTCCCCAATACAAAAGTTCACCGGAGATGACTTCCCCAATACAAAAGTTCACCGGGCATGACTTTCCCAATACGAAAGTTCACCGGGCATGACTTTCCCAATACAAAAGTTCACCGGAGATGACTTTCCCAATACAAAAGTTCACCGGGCATGACTTTCCCAATACAAAAGTTCACCGGGCATGACTTTCCCAATACAAAAGTTCACCGGGCATGACTTTCCCAATACAAAAGTTCACCGGGCATGACTTTCCCAATACAAAAGTTCACCGGAGATGACTTTCTCAATACAAAAGTTCATCGGGCATGACTTTCCCAATACAAAAGTTCACCGGGCATGACTTTCCCAATACAAAAGTTCACCGGGCATGACTTTCTCAATACAAAAGTTCACCGGGCATGACTTTCCCAATACAAATGTTCACCGGGCATGACTTTCCCAATACAAAAGTTCACCGGGCATGACTTTCTCAATACAAAAGTTCACCGGGCATGACTTTCCCAATACAAAAGTTCACCGGGCATGACTTTCCCAATACAAAAGTTCACCGGGCATGACTTTCCCAATACAAAAGTTCACCGGGCATGACTTTCCCAATACAAAAGTTCACCGGGCATGACTTTCCCAATACAAAAGTTCACCGGGCATGACTTTCCCAATACAAAATTTCACCGGGCATGACTTTCCCAATACAAAAGTTCACCGGGCATGACTTTCCCAATACAAAAGTTCACCGGAGATGACTTTTCCCATACAAAAGTTCACCGGGCATGACTTTCCCAATACAAATGTTCACCGGAGATGACTTTTCCCATACAAAAGTTCACCGGGCATGACTTTCCCAATACAAAAGTTCACCGGGCATGACTTTCCCAATACAAAATTTCACCGGGCATGACTTTCCCAATACAAAAGTTCACCGGATATGACTTTTCCAATACAAAAGTTCACCGGGCATGACTTTCCCAATACAAAAGTTCACGGGGCATGACTTTCCCAATACAAAAGTTCACCGGGCATGACTTTCCCAATACAAAAGTTCACCGGAGATGACTTTTCCCATACAAAAGTTCACCGGGCATGACTTTCCCAATACAAAAGTTCACCGGGCATGACTTTCCCAATACAAAAGTTCACCGGAGATGACTTTCCCAATACAAAAGTTCACCGGGCATGACTTTCCCAATACAAAAGTTCACCGGAGATGACTTTCCCAATACAAAAGTTCACCGGGCATGACTTTCCCAATACAAAAGTTCACCAGGCATGACTTTTCCCATACAAAAGTTCACCGGAGATGACTTTCCCAATACAAAAGTTCACCGGGCATGACTTTCCCAATACAAAAGTTCACCGGGCATGACTTTCCCAATACAAATGTTCACCGGGCATGATTTTCCCAATACAAAAGTTCACCGGGCATGACTTTCCCAATACAAAAGTTCACCGGGCATGGCTTTCCCAACACAAAAGTTCACCGGGCATGACTTTCCCAATACAAAAGTTCACCGGGCATGACTTTCCCAATACAAAAGTTCACCGGGCATGACTTTCCCAATACAAAAGTTCACCGGGCATGACTTTCCCAATACAAAAGTTCACCGGGCATGACTTTCTCAATACAAAAGTTCACCGGGCATGACTTTCCCAATACAAAAGTTCACCGGGCATGACTTTCCCAATACAAAAGTTCACCGGAGATGACTTTCCCAATACAAAAGTTCACCGGGCATGACTTTCCCAATACAAAAGTTCACCGGGCATGACTTTCCCAATACAAAAGTTCAGCGGGCATGACTTTCTCAATACAAAAGTTCACCGGGCATGACTTTCCCAATACAAAAGTTCACCGGGCATGACTTTCTCAATACAAAAGTTCACCGGGCATGACTTTCCCAATACAAAAGTTCATCGGGCATGACTTTCCCAATACAAAAGTTCACCGGAGATGACTTACCCAATACAAAAGTTCACCGGGCATGACTTTCCCAATACAAAAGTTCACCGGGCATGACTTTCCCAATACAAAAGTTCACCGGGCATGACTTTCCCAATACAAAAGTTCACCGGGCATGACTTTCTCAATACAAAAGTTCACCGGGCATGACTTTCCCAATACAAAAGTTCACCGGGCATGACTTTCCCAATACAAAAGTTCACCGGGCATGACTTTCTCATACAAAAGTTCACCGGGCATGACTTTCCCAATACAAAAGTTCACCGGGCATGACTTTCCCAATACAAAAGTTCACCGGAGATGACTTTCCCAATACAAAAGTTCACCGGGCATGACTTTCCCAATACAAAAGTTCACCGGGCATGACTTTCCCAATACAAAAGTTCACCGGGCATGACTTTCTCAATACGAAAGTTCACCGGGCATGAATTTCCCAATACAAATGTTCACCGGGCATGACTTTGCCAATACAAAAGTTCACCGGAGATGACTTTCCCAATACAAAAGTTCACCGGGCATGACTTTCCCAATACAAAAGTTCACCGGAGATGACTTTCCCAATACAAAAGTTCACCGGGCATGACTTTCCCAATACAAAAGTTCACCGGGCATGACTTTCCCAATACAAAAGTTCACCGGAGATGACTTTCCCAATACAAAAGTTCACCGGGCATGACTTTCCCAATACAAATGTTCACCGGGCATGACTTTCCCAATACAAAAGTTCACCGGGCATGACTTTCCTAATACAAAAGTTCACCAGGCATGACTTTTCCCATACAAAAGTTCACCGGGCATGGCTTTCCCAACACAAAAGTTCACCGGGCATGGCTTTCCCAACACAAAAGTTCACCGGGCATGACTTTCCCAATACAAAAGTTCACCGGGCATGACTTTCCCAATACAAAAGTTCACCGGGCATGACTTTGCCAATACAAAAGTTCACCGGAGATGACTTTCCCAATACAAAAGTTCACCGGGCATGACTTTCCCAATACAAAAGTTCACCGGGCATGACTTTCCCAATACAAAAGTTCACCGGGCTTGACTTTCCCAATACAAAAGTTCACCGGGCATGACTTTCCCAATACAAAAGTTCACCGGGCATGACTTTCCCAATACAAAAGTTCACCGGGCATGACTTTCCCAATACAAAAAATCACCGGAGATGACTTTCCCAATACAAAAGTTCACCGGGCATGAATTTCCCAATACAAAAGTTCACCGGGCATGACTTTCCCAATACAAAAGTTCACCGGGCATGACTTTCTCAATACAAAAGTTCACCGGGCATGAATTTCCCAATACAAATGTTCACCGGGCATGACTTTGCCAATACAAAAGTTCACCGGAGATGACTTTCCCAATACAAAAGTTCACCGGGCATGACTTTCCCAATACAAAAGTTCACCGGAGATGACTTTCCCAATACAAAAGTTCACCGGGCATGACTTTCCCAATACAAAAGTTCACCGGGCATGACTTTCCCAATACAAAAGTTCACCGGAGATGACTTTCCCAATACAAAAGTTCACCGGGCATGACTTTCCCAATACAAATGTTCACCGGGCATGACTTTCCCAATACAAAAGTTCACCGGGCATGACTTTCCTAATACAAAAGTTCACCAGGCATGACTTTTCCCATACAAAAGTTCACCGGGCATGGCTTTCCCAACACAAAAGTTCACCGGGCATGGCTTTCCCAACACAAAAGTTCACCGGGCATGACTTTCCCAATACAAAAGTTCACCGGGCATGACTTTCAAAATACAAAAGTTCACCGGGCATGACTTTGCCAATACAAAAGTTCACCGGGCATGACTTTCCCAATACAAAAGTTCAGCGGAGATGACTTTCCCAATACAAAAGTTCACCGGGCATGACTTTCCCAATACAAAAGTTCACCGGGCATGACTTTCCCAATACAAAAGTTCACCGGAGATGACTTTCCCAATACAAAAGTTCACCGGGCATGACTTTCCCAATACAAAAGTTCACCGGGCATGACTTTCCCAATACAAAAGTTCACCGGGCATGACTTTCCCAATACAAAAGTTCACCGGAGATGACTTTCCCAATACAAAAGTTCTCCGGGCATGACTTTCCCAATACAAAAGTTCACCGGGCATGACTTTCCCAATACAAAAGTTCACCGGAGATGACTTTCCCAATACAAAAGTTCACCGGGCATGACTTTCCCAATAAAAAAGTTCACCGGGCATGACTTTCCCAATACAAAAGTTTACCGGAGATGACATTTCCCACACAAAAGTTCACCGGGCATGACTTTCCCAATACAAAAGTTCACCGGAGATGACTTTCCTAATACAAAAGTTCACCGGGCATGACTTTCCCAATACAAAAGTTCACCGGAGATGACTTTCCCAATACAAAAGTTCACCGGGCATGACTTTCCCAATACAAAAGTTCACCGGGCATGACTTTCCCAATACAAAAGTTCACCGGAGATGACTTTCCCAATACAAAAGTTCACCGGGCATTACTTTCCCAATAGAAAAGTTCACCGGGCATGACTTTCCCAATACAAAAGTTCACCGGGCATGACTTTCCCAATACAAAAGTTCACCGGAGATGACTTTCCCAATACAAAAGTTCACCGGGCATGACTTTCCCAATACAAAAGTTCACCGGGCATGACTTTCCCAATACAAAAGTTCACCGGAGATGACTTTCCCAATACAAAAGTTCACCGGGCATGACTTTCTCAATACAAAAGTTCACCGGGCATGACTTTCCCAATACAAAAGTTCACCGGGCATGACTTTCCCAATACAAAAGTTCAACGGAGATGACTTTCCCAATACAAAAGTTCACCGGGCATGACTTTCCCAATACAAAAGTTCACCGGGCATGACTTTCCCAATACAAAAGTTCACCGGGCATGACTTTCCCAATACAAAAGTTCACCGGAGATGACTTTCCCAATACAAAAGTTCACCGGGCATGACTTTCCCAATACAAAAGTTCACCGGGCATGACATTCCCAATACAAAAGTTCACCGGAGATGACTTTCCCAATACAAAAGTTCACCGGGCATGACTTTCCCAATAAAAAAGTTCACCGGGCATGACTTTCCCAATACAAAAGTTTACCGGAGATGACATTTCCCATACAAAAGTTCACCGGGCATGACTTTCCCAATACAAAAGTTCACCGGAGATGACTTTCCTAATACAAAAGTTCACCGGGCATGACTTTCCCAATACAAAAGTTCACCGGAGATGACTTTCCCAATACAAAAGTTCACCGGGCATGACTTTCCCAATACAAAAGTTCACCGGAGATGACTTTCCCAATACAAAAGTTCACCGGGCATTACTTTCCCAATAGAAAAGTTCACCGGGCATGACTTTCCCAATACAAAAGTTCACCGGGCATGACTTTCCCAATACAAAAGTTCACCGGAGATGACTTTCCCAATACAAAAGTTCACCGGGCATGACTTTCCCAATACAAAAGTTCACCGGGCATGACTTTCCCAATACAAAAGTTCACCGGAGATGACTTTCCCAATACAAAAGTTCACTGGGCATGACTTTCTCAATACAAAAGTTCACCGGGCATGAATTTCCCAATAGAAATGTTCACCGGAGATGACTTTTCCCATACAAAAGTTCACCGGGCATGACTTTCCCAATACAAAAGTTCACCGGGCATGAATTTCCAAATACAAATGTTCACCGGAGATGACTTTCCCAATACAAAAGTTCACCGGGCATGACTTTCCCAATACAAAAGTTCACCGGAGATAACTTTCCCAATACAAAAGTTCACCGGAGATGACTTTCCCAATACAAAAGTTCACCGGGCATGACTTTCCCAATACAAAAGTTCACCGGGCATGACTTTCCTAATACAAAAGTTCACCAGGCATGACTTTTCCCATACAAAAGTTCACCGGAGATGACTTTTCCCATACAAAAGTTCACCGGGCATGACTTTCCCAATACAAAAGTTCACCGGGCATGACTTTCCCAATACAAAAGTTTGCCGGAGATGACTTTTCCCATACAAAAGTTCACCGGGCATGACTTTCGCAATACAAAATTTCACCGGGCATGACTTTCCCAATACAAAAGTTCACCGGGCATGACTTTCCCAATACAAAAGTTCACCGGGCATGAATTTCCCAATACAAATGTTCACCGGGCATGACTTTCCCAATACAAAAGTTCACCGGGCATGACTTTCCCAATACAAAAGTTCACCGGGCATGACTTTCCCAATACAAAAGTTCACCGGGCATGACTTTCCCAATACAAAAGTTCACCGGAGATGACTTTCCCAATACAAAAGTTCACCGGGCATGACTTTCCCAATACAAAAGTTCACCGGAGATGACTTTCCCAGTACAAAAGTTCACCGGGCATGACTTTCCCAATACAAAAGTTCACCGGGCATGACTTTCCCAATACAAAAGTTCACCGGAGATGACTTTCCCAATACAAAAGTTCACCGGGCATGACTTTCCCAATACAAAAGTTCACCGGGCATGACTTTCCCAATACAAAAGTTCACCGGAGATGACCTTCCCAATACAAAAGTTCACCGGGCATGACTTTCCCAATACAAAAGTTCACCGGGCATGACTTTCCTAATACAAAAGTTCACCAGGCATGACTTTTCCCATACAAAAGTTCACCGGAGATGACTTTTCCCATACAAAAGTTCACCGGGCATGACTTTCCCAATACAAAAGTTCACCGGGCATGACTTTCCCAATACAAAAGTTTACCGGAGATGACTTTTCCCATACCAAAGTTCACCGGGCATGACTTTCCCAATACAAAAGTTCACCGGGCATGACTTTCCCAATACAAAAGTTCACCGGGCATGACTTTCCCAATACAAAAGTTCACCGGGCATGACTTTCCCAATACAAAAGTTCACCGGAGATGACTTTCCCAATACAAAAGTTCACCGGGCATGACTTTCCCAATACAAATGTTCACCGGGCATGACTTTCCCAGTACAAAAGTTCACCGGGCATGACTTTCCCAATACAAAAGTTCACCGGGCATGACTTTCCCAATACAAATGTTCACCGGGCATGACTTTGCCAATACAAAAGTTCACGGGAGATGACTTTCCCAATACAAAAGTTCACCGGGCATGACTTTCCCAATACAAAAGTTCACCGGGCATGACTTTCCCAATACAAAAGTTCACCGGGCATGGCTTTCCCAACACAAAAGTTCACCGGGCATGACTTTCCCAATACAAAAGTTCACCGGAGATGAATTTCCCAATACAAAAGTTCACCGGGCATGACTTTCCCAATACAAAAGTTCACCGGGCATGACTTTCTCAATACAAAAGTTCACCGGAGATGACTTTTCCCATACAAAAGTTCACCGGAGATGACTTTCCCAATACAAAAGTTCACCGGGCATGACTTTCCCAATACAAAAGTTCACCGGGCATGACTTTCCCAATACAAAAGTTCACCGGGCATGACTTTCCCAATACAAATGTTCACCGGGCATGACTTTCCCAATACAAAAGTTCACCGGGCATGACTTTCCCAATACAAAAGTTCACCGGGCATGACTTTCCAATACAAAAGTTCACCGGAGATGACTTTCCCAATACAAAAGTTCACCTGGCATGACTTTCCCAATACAAAAGTTCACCGGGCATGAATTTCCCAATACAAATGTTCACCGGGCATGACTTTGCCAATACAAAAGTTCACCGGAGATGACTTTCCCAATACAAAAGTTCACCGGGCATGACTTTCCCAATACAAAAGTTCACCTGAGATGACTTTCCCAATACAAAAGTTCACCGGGCATGACTTTCCCAATACAAAAGTTCACCGGGCATGACTTTCCCAATACAAGTGTTCACCGGAGATGACTTTCCCAATACAAAAGTTCACCGGGCATGACTTTCCCAATACAAAAGTTCACCGGAGATGACTTTCCCAATACAAAAGTTCACCGGGCATGACTTTCCCAATACAAAAGTTCACCGGGCATGACTTTCCCAATACGAAAGTTCACCGGGCATGACTTTCCCAATACCAAAGTTCACCGGGCATGACTTTCCCAATACAAAAGTTCACCGGAGATGACTTTCCCAATACAAAAGTTCACCGGGCATGACTTTCCCAATACAAAAGTTCACCGGGCATGACTTTCCCAATACAAAAGTTCACCGGGCATGACTTTCCCAATACAAAAGTTCACCGGGCATGACTTTCCCAATACAAAAGTTCACCGGAGATGACTTTCCCAATACAAAAGTTCACCGGGCATGAGTTTCCCAATACAAAAGTTCACCGGAGATGACTTTCCCAATACAAAAGTTCACCGGGCATGACTTTCTTAATACAAAAGTTCACCGGGCATGACTTTCCCAATACAAAAGTTCACCGGGCATGGCTTTCCCAACACAAAAGTTCACCGGGCATGACTTTCCCAATACAAAAGTTCACCGGGCATGACTTTTCCAATACAAAAGTTCACCGGAGATGACTTTCCCAATACAAAAGTTCACCGGGCATGACTTTCTCAATACAAAAGTTCACCGGAGATGACTTTTCCCATACAAAAGTTCACCGGAGATGACTTTGCCAATACAAAAGTTCACCGGAGATGACTTTCCCAATACAAAAGTTCACCGGGCATGACTTTCCCAATACAAAAGTTCACAGGGCATGACTTTCCCAATACAAAAGTTCACCGGGCATGACTTTCCCAATACAAATGTTCACCGGGCATGACTTTCCCAATACAAAAGTTCACCGGGCATGACTTTCCCAATACAAAAGTTCACCGGAGATGACTTTCCCAATACAAAAGTTCACCGGGCATGACTTTCCCAATACAAAAGTTCACCGGGCATGACTTTCCCAATACAAAAGTTCACCGGAGATGATTTTCCCAATACAAAAGTTCACCGGGCATGACTTTCCCAATACAAAAGTTCACCGGGCATGAATTTCCCAATACAAATGTTCACCGGGCATGACTTTGCCAATACAAAAGTTCACCGAAGATGACTTTCCCAATACAAAAGTTCACCGGGCATGACTTTCCCAATACAAAAGTTCACCTGAGATGACTTTCCCAATACAAAAGTTCACCGGGCATGACTTTCCCAATACAAAAGTTCACCGGGCATGACTTTCCCAATACAAAAGTTCACCGGGCATGACTTTCCCAATACAAATGTTCACCGGAGATGACTTTCCCAATACAAAAGTTCACCGGGCATGACTTTCCCAATACAAAAGTTCACCGGAGATGACTTTCCCAATACAAAAGTTCACCGGGCATGACTTTCCCAATACAAAAGTTTACCGGGCATGACTTTCCCAATACGAAAGTTCACCGGGCATGACTTTCCCAATACAAAAGTTCACCGGGCATGACTTTCCCAATACAAAAGTTCACCGGAGATGACTTTCCCAATACAAAAGTTCACCGGGCATGACTTTCCCAATACAAAAGTTCACCGGGCATGACTTTCCCAATACAAAAGTTCACCGGGCATGACTTTCCCAATACAAAAGTTCACCGGGCATGACTTTCCCAATACAAAAGTTCACCGGAGATGACTTTCCCAATACAAAAGTTCACCGGGCATGAGTTTCCCAATACAAAAGTTCACCGGAGATGACTTTCCCAATACAAAAGTTCACCGGGCATGACTTTCCCAATACAAAAGTTCACCGGGCATGACTTTCCCAATACAAAAGTTCACCGGGCATGACTTTCTCAATACATAAGTTCACCGGGCATGAATTTCCCAATACAAAAGTTCACCGGGGATGACTTTCCCAATACAAAAGTTCACCGGAGATGACTTTCCCAATACAAAAGTTCACCGGGCATGAGTTTCCCAATACAAAAGTTCACCGGAGATGACTTTCCCAATACAAAAGTTCCCCGGGCATGACTTTCCCAATACAAAAGTTCACCGGAGATGACTTTCCCAATACAAAAGTTCACCGGGCATGACTTTCCCAATACAAAAGTTCACCGGGCATGACTTTCTCAATACAAAAGTTCACCGGGCATGACTTTCCCAATACAAAAGTTCACCGGGCATGACTTTCCCAATACAAAAGTTCACCGGGCATGACTTTCCCAATACAAAAGTTCACCGGGCATGACTTTCCCAATACAAAAGTTCACCGGGCATGACTTTCCCAATACAAAAGTTCACCGGGCATGACTTTCCCAATACAAAAGTTCACCGGGCATGACTTTCCCAATACAAAAGTTCACCGGAGATGACTTTCCCAATACAAAAGTTCACCGGGCATGACTTTCCCAATACAAAAGTTCACCGGGCATGACTTTCCTAATACAAAAGTTCACCGGGCATGACTTTCCCAATACAAAAGTTCACCGGAGATGACTTTTCCCATACAAAAGTTCACCGGGCATGACTTTCCCAATACAAATGTTCACCGGGCATGACTTTCCCAATACAAAAGTTCACCGGGCATGACTTTCCCAATACAAAAGTTCACCGGGCATGACTTTCCCAATACAAAAAATCACCGGAGATGACTTTCCCAATACAAAAGTTCACCGGGCATGACTTTCCCAATACAAAAAATCACCGGGCATGACTTTCCCAATACAAAAGTTCACCGGGCTTGACTTTCCCAATACAAAAGTTCACCGGGCATGACTTTCCCAATACAAAAGTTCACCGGAGATGACTTTTCCCATACAAAAGTTCACCGGGCATGACTTTCCCAATACAAAAGTTCACCGGGCATGACTTTCCCAATACAAAAGTTCACCGGGCATGACTTTCCCAATACAAAAAATCACCGGAGATGACTTTCCCAATACAAAAGTTCACCGGGCATGACTTTCCCAATACAAAAGTTCACCGGAGATGACTTTCCCAATACAAAGGTTCACCGGGCATGACTTTCCCAATACAAAAGTTCACTGGGCATGACTTTCCTAATACAAAAGTTCACCGGGCATGACTTTCTCAATACAAAAGTTCACCGGGCATGAATTTCCCAATACAAATGTTCACCGGGCATGACTTTGCCAATACAAAAGTTCACCGGAGATGACTTTCCCAATACAAAAGTTCACCGGGCATGACTTTCCCAATACAAAAGTTCACCGGAGATGACTTTCCCAATACAAAAGTTTACCGGGCATGACTTTCCCAATACAAAAGTTCACCGGAGATGACTTTCCCAATAAAAAAGTTCACCGGGCATGACTTTCCCAATACAAAAGTTCACCGGAGATGACTTTCCCAATACAAAAGTTCACCGGGCATGACTTTCCCAATACAAAAGTTCACCGGGCATGACTTTCTCAATACAAAAGTTCACCGGGCATGACTTTCCCAATACAAAAGTTCACCGGGCATGACTTTCCCAATACAAAAGTTCACCGGGCAAGACTTTCCCAATACAAAAGTTCACCGGGCATGACTTTCCCAATACAAAAGTTCACCGGGCATGACTTTCCCAATACAAAAGTTCACCGGGCATGACTTTCTTAATACAAAAGTTAACCGGGCATGACTTTCCCAATACAAAAGTTCACCGGAGATGACTTTCCCAATACAAAAGTTCACCGGGCATGACTTTCCCAATACAAAAGTTCACCGGGCATGACTTTTCTCATACAAATGTTCACCGGGCATGACTTTCCCAATACAATTGTTCACCGGGCATGACTTTCCCAATACAAAAGTTCACCGGGCATGACTTTCCCAATACAAAAGTTCACCGGGCATGACTTTCCCAATACAAAAAATCACCGGAGATGACTTTCCCAATACAAAAGTTCACCGGGCATGACTTTCCCAATACAAAAGTTCACCGGGCATGACTTTCCCAATACAAAAGTTCACCGGGCATGACTTTCCCAATACAAAAGTTCACCGGGCATGACTTTCCCAATACAAAAGTTCACCGGAGATGACTTTTCCCATACAAAAGTTCACCGGGCATGACTTTCCCAATACAAAAGTTCACCGGGCATGAATTTCCCAATACAAAAGTTCACCGGGCATGACTTTCCCAATACAAAAAATCACCGGAGATGACTTTCCCAATACAAAAGTTCACCGGGCATGACTTTCCCAATACAAAAATTCACCGGGCATGACTTTCCCAATACAAAAGTTCACCGGAGATGACTTTTCCCATACAAAAGTTCACCGGGCATGACTTTCCCAATACAAATGTTCACCGGAGATGACTTTTCCCATACAAAATATTCACCGGGCATGACTTTCCCAATACAAAAGTTCACCGGGCATGACTTTCCCAATACAAAAGTTCACCGGGCATGACTTTCCCAATACAAAAGTTCACCGGAGATGACTTTCCCAATACAAAAGTTCACCGGAGATAACTTTCCCAATACAAAAGTTCACCGGGCATGACTTTCCCAATACAAAAGTTCACCGGAGATGACTTTCCCAATACAAAAGTTCACCGGGCATGACTTTCCCAATACAAAAGTTTACCGGGCATGACTTTCCCAATACAAAAGTTCACCGGGCATGACTTTCCCAATACAAAAAATCACCGGAGATGACTTTCCCAATACAAAAGTTCACAGGGCATGACTTTCCCAATACAAAAAATCACCGGGCATGACTTTCCCAATACAAAAGTTCACCGGGCATGACTTTCCCAATACAAAAGTTCACCGGGCATGACTTTCCCAATACAAAAGTTCACCGGAGATGACTTTTCCCATACAAAAGTTCACCGGGCATGACTTTCCCAATACAAAAGTTCACCGGGCATGACTTTCCCAATACAAAAGTTCACCGGGCATGACTTTCCCAATACAAAAAATCACCGGAGATGACTTTGCCAATACAAAAGTTCACCGGGCATGACTTTCCCAATACAAAAGTTCACCGGGCATGACTTTCCCAATACAAAAGTTCACCGGGCATGACTTTCTCAATACAAAAGTTCACCGGGCATGACTTTCCCAAAAAAAAGTTCACCGGGCATGGCTTTCCCAACACAAAAGTTCACCGGGCATGACTTTCCCAATACAAAAGTTCACCGGGCATGACTTTCCCAATACAAAAGTTCACCGGGCATGACTTTCCCAATACAAAAGTTCACCGGAGATGACTTTTCTCATACAAATGTTCACCGGGCATGACTTTCCCAATACAAATGTTCACCGGGCATGACTTTCCCAATACAAAAGTTCACCGGGCATGACTTTCCCAATACAAAAGTTCACCGGGCATGACTTTCCCAATACAAAAAATCACCGGAGATGACTTTCCCAATACAAAAGTTCACCGGGCATGACTTTCCCAATACAAAAGTTCACCGGGCATGACTTTCCCAATACAAAAGTTCACCGGGCATGACTTTCCCAATACAAAAGTTCACCGGAGATGACTTTTCCCATACAAAAGTTCACCGGGCATGACTTTCCCAATACAAATGTTCACCGGAGATGACTTTTCCCATACAAAATATTCACCGGGCATGACTTTCCCAATACAAAAGTTCACCGGGCATGACTTTCCCAATACAAAAGTTCACCGGGCATGACTTTCCCAATACAAAAGTTCACCGGAGATGACTTTCCCAATACAAAAGTTCACCGGAGATAACTTTCCCAATACAAAAGTTCACCGGGCATGACTTTCCCAATACAAAAGTTCACCGGAGATGACTTTCCCAATACAAAAGTTCACCGGGCATGACTTTCCCAATACAAAAGTTCACCGGGCATGACTTTCCCAATACAAAAGTTCACCGGGCATGACTTTCCCAATACAAAAAATCACCGGAGATGACTTTCCCAATACAAAAGTTCACCGGGCATGACTTTCCCAATACAAAAAATCACCGGGCATGACTTTCCCAATACAAAAGTTCACCGGGCATGACTTTCCCAATACAAAAGTTCACCGGGCATGACTTTCCCAATACAAAAGTTCACCGGAGATGACTTTTCCCATACAAAAGTTCACCGGGCATGACTTTCCCAATACAAAAGTTCACCGGGCATGACTTTCCCAATACAAAAGTTCACCGGGCATGACTTTCCCAATACAAAAAATCACCGGAGATGACTTTCCCAATACAAAAGTTCACCGGGCATGACTTTCCCAATACAAAAGTTCACCGGGCATGACTTTCCCAATACAAAAGTTCACCGGGCATGACTTTCTCAATACAAAAGTTCACCGGGCATGACTTTCCCAAAAAAAAGTTCACCGGGCATGGCTTTCCCAACACAAAAGTTCACCGGGCATGACTTTCCCAATACAAAAGTTCACCGGGCATGACTTTCCCAATACAAAAGTTCACCGGGCATGACTTTCCCAATACAAAAGTTCACCGGGCATGACTTTCCCAATACAAAAGTTCACCGGGCATGACTTTCTCAATACAAAAGTTCACCGGGCATGACTTTCCCAATACAAAAGTTCACCGGGCATGGCTTTCCCAACACAAAAGTTCACCGGGCATGACTTTCCCAATACAAAAGTTCACCGGGCATGACTTTCCCAATACAAAAGTTCACCGGGCATGGCTTTCCCAACACAAAAGTTCATCGGGCATGACTTTCCCAATACAAAAGTTCACCGGGCATGACTTTCCCAATACAAAAGTTCACCGGAGATGACTTTCCCAATACAAAGGTTCACCGGGCATGACTTTCCCAATACAAAAGTTCACCGGGCATGACTTTCCCAATACAAAAGTTCACCGGGCATGACTTTCCCAATACAAAAGTTCACCGGAGATGACTTTTCCCATACAAAAGTTCACCGGGCATGACTTTCCCAATACAAAAGTTCACCGGGCATGACTTTCCCAATACAAAAGTTCACCGGGCATGACTTTCCCAATACAAAAAATCACCGGAGATGACTTTGCCAATACAAAAGTTCACCGGGCATGACTTTCCCAATACAAAAGTTCACCGGGCATGACTTTCCCAATACAAAAGTTCACCGGGCATGACTTTCCCAATACAAAAGTTCACCGGGCATGACTTTCCCAATACAAAAGTTCACCGGAGATGACTTTTCTCATACAAATGTTCACCGGGCATGACTTTCCCAATACAAATGTTCACCGGGCATGACTTTCCCAATACAAAAGTTCACCGGGCATGACTTTCCCAATACAAAAGTTCACCGGGCATGACTTTCCCAATACAAAAAATCACCGGAGATGACTTTCCCAATACAAAAGTTCACCGGGCATGACTTTCCCAATACAAAAGTTCACCGGGCATGACTTTCCCAATACAAAAGTTCACCGGGCATGACTTTCCCAATACAAAAGTTCACCGGAGATGACTTTTCCCATACAAAAGTTCACCGGGCATGACTTTCCCAATACAAATGTTCACCGGAGATGACTTTTCCCATACAAAATATTCACCGGGCATGACTTTCCCAATACAAAAGTTCACCGGGCATGACTTTCCCAATACAAAAGTTCACCGGGCATGACTTTCCCAATACAAAAGTTCACCGGAGATGACTTTCCCAATACAAAAGTTCACCGGAGATAACTTTCCCAATACAAAAGTTCACCGGGCATGACTTTCCCAATACAAAAGTTCACCGGAGATGACTTTCCCAATACAAAAGTTCACCGGGCATGACTTTCCCAATACAAAAGTTCACCGGGCATGACTTTCCCAATACAAAAGTTCACCGGGCATGACTTTCCCAATACAAAAAATCACCGGAGATGACTTTCCCAATACAAAAGTTCACCGGGCATGACTTTCCCAATACAAAAAATCACCGGGCATGACTTTCCCAATACAAAAGTTCACCGGGCATGACTTTCCCAATACAAAAGTTCACCGGGCATGACTTTCCCAATACAAAAGTTCACCGGAGATGACTTTTCCCATACAAAAGTTCACCGGGCATGACTTTCCCAATACAAAAGTTCACCGGGCATGACTTTCCCAATACAAAAGTTCACCGGGCATGACTTTCCCAATACAAAAAATCACCGGAGATGACTTTCCCAATACAAAAGTTCACCGGGCATGACTTTCCCAATACAAAAGTTCACCGGGCATGACTTTCCCAATACAAAAGTTCACCGGGCATGACTTTCTCAATACAAAAGTTCACCGGGCATGACTTTCCCAAAAAAAAGTTCACCGGGCATGGCTTTCCCAACACAAAAGTTCACCGGGCATGACTTTCCCAATACAAAAGTTCACCGGGCATGACTTTCCCAATACAAAAGTTCACCGGGCATGACTTTCCCAATACAAAAGTTCACCGGGCATGACTTTCCCAATACAAAAGTTCACCGGGCATGACTTTCTCAATACAAAAGTTCACCGGGCATGACTTTCCCAATACAAAAGTTCACCGGGCATGGCTTTCCCAACACAAAAGTTCACCGGGCATGACTTTCCCAATACAAAAGTTCACCGGGCATGACTTTCCCAATACAAAAGTTCACCGGGCATGGCTTTCCCAACACAAAAGTTCACCGGGCATGACTTTCCCAATACAAAAGTTCACCGGGCATGACTTTCCCAATACAAAAGTTCACCGGAGATGACTTTCCCAATACAAAGGTTCACCGGGCATGACTTTCCCAATACAAAAGTTCACCGGGCATGACTTTCCTAATACAAAAGTTCACCGGGCATGAATTTCTCAATACAAAAGTTCACCGGGCATGAGTTTCCCAATACAAATATTCACCGGGCATGACTTTGCCAATACAAAAGTTCACCGGAGATGACTTTCCCAATACAAAAGTTCACCGGGCATGACTTTCCCAATACAAAAGTTCACCGGAGATGACTTTCCCAATACAAAAGTTCACCGGGCATGACTTTCCCAATACAAAAGTTCACCGGAGATGACTTTCCCAATAAAAAAGTTCACCGGGCATGACTTTCCCAATACAAAAGTTCACCGGAGATGACTTTCCCAATACAAAAGTTCACCGGGCATGACTTTCCCAATACAAAAGTTCACCGGGCATGACTTTCTCAATACAAAAGTTCACCGGGCATGACTTTCCCAATACAAAAGTTCACCGGGCATGACTTTCCCAATACAAAAGTCCACCGGGCAAGACTTTCCCAATACAAAAGTTCACCGGGCATGACTTTCCCAATACAAAAGTTCACCGGGCATGACTTTCCCAATACAAAAGTTCACCGGGCATGACTTTCTTAATACAAAAGTTCACCGGGCATGACTTTCCCAATACAAAAGTTCACCGGAGATGACTTTCCCAATACAAAAGTTCACCGGGCATGACTTTCCCAATACAAAAGTTCACCGGGCATGACTTTCCCAATACAAAAGTTCACCGGGCATGACTTTCCCAATACAAAAGTTCACCGGAGATGACTTTTCTCATACAAATGTTCACCGGGCATGACTTTCCCAATACAAATGTTCACCGGGCATGACTTTCCCAATACAAAAGTTCACCGGGCATGACTTTCCCAATACAAAAGTTCACCGGGCATGACTTTCCCAATACAAAAAATCACCGGAGATGACTTTCCCAATACAAAAGTTCACCGGGCATGACTTTCCCAATACAAAAGTTCACCGGGCATGACTTTCCCAATACAAAAGTTCACCGGGCATGACTTTCCCAATACAAAAGTTCACCGGGCATGACTTTCCCAATACAAAAGTTCACCGGAGATGACTTTTCCCATACAAAAGTTCACCGGGCATGACTTTCCCAATACAAAAGTTCACCGGGCATGACTTTCCCAATACAAAAGTTCACCGGGCATGACTTTCCCAATACAAAAAATCACCGGAGATGACTTTCCCAATACAAAAGTTCACCGGGCATGACTTTCCCAATACAAAAATTCACCGGGCATGACTTTCCCAATACAAAAGTTCACCGGAGATGACTTTTCCCATACAAAAGTTCACCGGGCATGACTTTCCCAATACAAATGTTCACCGGAGATGACTTTTCCCATACAAAATATTCACCGGGCATGACTTTCCCAATACAAAAGTTCACCGGGCATGACTTTCCCAATACAAAAGTTCACCGGGCATGACTTTCCCAATACAAAAGTTCACCGGAGATGACTTTCCCAATACAAAAGTTCACCGGAGATGACTTTCCCAATACAAAAGTTCACCGGGCATGACTTTCCCAATACAAAAGTTCACCGGAGATGACTTTCCCAATACAAAAGTTCACCGGGCATGACTTTCCCAATACAAAAGTTCACCGGGCATGACTTTCCCAATACAAAAGTTCACCGGGCATGACTTTCCCAATACAAAAGTTCACCGGGCATGACTTTCCCAATACAAAAGTTCACCGGGCATGACTTTCCCAATACAAAAGTTCACCGGGCATGACTTTCCCAATACAAAAGTTCACCGGGCATGACTTTCCCAATACAAAAGTTCACCGGGCATGACTTTCCCAATACAAAAGTTCACCGGGCATGACTTTCCCAATACAAAAGTTCACCGGGCATGACTTTCCCAGTAGAAAAGTTCACCGGGCATGACTTTCCCAATACAAAAGTTCACCGGGCATAACTTTCCCAATACAAAAGTTCACCGGGCATGACTTTCCCAATACAAAAGTTCACCGGGCATGACTTTCCCAATACAAAAGTTCACCGGGCATGACTTTCCCAATACAAAAGTTCACCGGGCATGACTTTCCCAATACAAAATTTCACCGGGCATGACTTTCCCAATACAAAAGTTCACCGGGCATGACTTTCCCAGTACAAAAGTTCACCGGGCATGACTTTCCCAATACAAAAGTTCACCGGGCATGACTTTCCCAATACAAAAGTTCACCGGGCATGACTTTCCCAATACAAAAGTTCACCGGGCATGACTTTCCCAATACAAAAGTTCACCGGGCATGACTTTCCCAATACAAAAGTTCACCGGAGATGACTTTCCCAATACAAAAGTTCACCGGGCATGACTTTCCCAATACAAAAGTTCACCGGGCATGACTTTCCCAATACAAAAGTTCACCGGAGATGACTTTCCCAATACAAAAGTTCACCGGGCATGACTTTCCCAATACAAAAGTTCACCGGAGATAACTTTTCCAATACAAAAGTTCACCGGGCATGGCTTTCCCAACACAAAAGTTCACCGGGCATGACTTTCCCAATACAAAAGTTCACCGGGCATGAGTTTCCCAATACAAAAGTTCACCGGGCATGAATTTCCCAATACAAATGTTCACCGGGCATGACTTTCCCAATACAAAAGTTCACCGGGCATGACTTTCCCAATACAAAAGTTCACCGGGCATGACTTTCCCAATACAAAAGTTCACCGGGCATGACTTTCCCAATACAAAAGTTCACCGGGCATGAATTTCCCAATACAAATGTTCACCGGGCATGACTTTCCCAATACAAAAGTTCACCGGAGATGACTTTTCCCATACAAAAGTTCACCGGGCATGACTTTCCCAATACAAAAGTTCACCGGGCATGACTTTCCCAATACAAAAGTTCACCGGAGATGACTTTCCCAATACAAAAGTTCACCGGGCATGACTTTCCCAATACAAAAGTTCACCGGAGATAACTTTTCCAATACAAAAGTTCACCGGGCATGGCTTTCCCAACACAAAAGTTCACCGGGCATGACTTTCCCAATACAAAAGTTCACCGGGCATGAGTTTCCCAATACAAAAGTTCACCGGGCATGACTTTCCTAATACAAAAGTTCACCGGGCATGACTTTCCCAATACAAAAGTTCACCGGGCATGACTTTCCCAATACAAAAGTTCACCGGAGATGACTTTTCCAATACAAAAGTTCACCGGGCATGGCTTTCCCAACACAAAAGTTCACCGGGCATGACTTTCCCAATACAAAAGTTCACCGGGCATGACTTTCCCAATACAAAAGTTCACCGGAGATGACTTTCCCAATACAAAAGTTCACCGGGCATGACTTTCCCAATACAAAAGTTCACCGGGCATGACTTTGCCAATACAAAAGTTCACCGGGCATGACTTTCCCAATACAAAAGTTCACCGGGCATGAATTTCCCAATACAGATGACTTTTCCCATACAAAAGTTCACCGGGCATGACTTTTCCAATACAAAAGTTCACCGGGCATGACTTTCCCAATACAAAAGTTCACCGGGCATGACTTTCCCAATACAAAAAATCACCGGAGATGACTTTCCCAATACAAAAGTTCACCGGGCATGACTTTCCCAATACAAAAATTCACCGGGCATGACTTTCCCAATACAAAAGTTCACCGGAGATGACTTTTCCCATACAAAAGTTCACCGGGCATGACTTTCCCAATACAAATGTTCACCGGAGATGACTTTTCCCATACAAAATATTCACCGGGCATGACTTTCCCAATACAAAAGTTCACCGGGCATGACTTTCCCAATACAAAAGTTCACCGGGCATGACTTTCCCAATACAAAAGTTCACCGGAGATGACTTTCCCAATACAAAAGTTCACCGGAGATGACTTTCCCAATACAAAAGTTCACCGGGCATGACTTTCCCAATACAAAAGTTCACCGGAGATGACTTTCCCAATACAAAAGTTCACCGGGCATGACTTTCCCAATACAAAAGTTCACCGGGCATGACTTTCCCAATACAAAAGTTCACCGGGCATGACTTTCCCAATACAAAAGTTCACCGGGCATGACTTTCCCAATACAAAAGTTCACCGGGCATGACTTTCCCAATACAAAAGTTCACCGGGCATGACTTTCCCAATACAAAAGTTCACCGGGCATGACTTTCCCAATACAAAAGTTCACCGGGGATGACTTTCCCAATACAAAAGTTCACCGGGCATGACTTTCCCAGTAGAAAAGTTCACCGGGCATGACTTTCCCAATACAAAAGTTCACCGGGCATAACTTTCCCAATACAAAAGTTCACCGGGCATGACTTTCCCAATACAAAAGTTCACCGGGCATGACTTTCCCAATACAAAAGTTCACCGGGCATGACTTTCCCAATACAAAAGTTCACCGGGCATGACTTTCCCAATACAAAATTTCACCGGGCATGACTTTCCCAATACAAAAGTTCACCGGGCATGACTTTCCCAGTACAAAAGTTCACCGGGCATGACTTTCCCAATACAAAAGTTCACCGGGCATGACTTTCCCAATACAAAAGTTCACCGGGCATGACTTTCCCAATACAAAAGTTCACCGGGCATGACTTTCCCAATACAAAAGTTCACCGGGCATGACTTTCCCAATACAAAAGTTCACCGGAGATGACTTTCCCAATACAAAAGTTCACCGGGCATGACTTTCCCAATACAAAAGTTCACCGGGCATGACTTTCCCAATACAAAAGTTCACCGGGCATGACTTTCCCAATACAAAAGTTCACCGGGCATGACTTTCCCAATACAAAAGTTCACCGGGCATGAATTTCCCAATACAAATGTTCACCGGGCATGACTTTCCCAATACAAAAGTTCACCGGAGATGACTTTTCCCATACAAAAGTTCACCGGGCATGACTTTCCCAATACAAAAGTTCACCGGGCATGACTTTCCCAATACAAAAGTTCACCGGAGATGACTTTCCCAATACAAAAGTTCACCGGGCATGACTTTCCCAATACAAAAGTTCACCGGAGATGACTTTTCCAATACAAAAGTTCACCGGGCATGGCTTTCCCAACACAAAAGTTCACCGGGCATGACTTTCCCAATACAAAAGTTCACCGGGCATGAGTTTCCCAATACAAAAGTTCACCGGGCATGACTTTCCTAATACAAAAGTTCACCGGGCATGACTTTCCCAATACAAAAGTTCACCGGGCATGACTTTCCCAATACAAAAGTTCACCGGAGATGACTTTTCCAATACAAAAGTTCACCGGGCATGGCTTTCCCAACACAAAAGTTCACCGGGCATGACTTTCCCAATACAAAAGTTCACCGGGCATGACTTTCCCAATACAAAAGTTCACCGGAGATGACTTTCCCAATACAAAAGTTCACCGGGCATGACTTTCCCAATACAAAAGTTCACCGGGCATGACTTTGCCAATACAAAAGTTCACCGGGCATGACTTTCCCAATACAAAAGTTCACCGGGCATGAATTTCCCAATACAAAAGTTCACCGGGCATGACTTTCTCAATACAAAAGTTCACCGGGCATGAATTTCCCAATACAAAAGTTCACCAGGCATGACTTTTCCCATACAAAAGTTCACCGGAGATGACTTTCCCAATACAAAAGTTCACCGGGCATGACTTTCCCAATACAAAAGTTCACCGGGCATGACTTTCCCAATACAAATGTTCACCGGGCATGACTTTCCCAATCCAAAAGTTCACCGGGCATGACTTTCCCAATACAAAAGTTCACCGGGCATGACTTTCCTAATACAAAAGTTCACCGGGCATGACTTTCCCAATACAAAAGTTCACCGGGCATGACTTTCCCAATACAAAAGTTCACCGGAGATGACTTTTCCCATACAAAAGTTCACCGGGCATGACTTTCCCAATACAAATGTTCACCGGGCATGACTTTTCCCATACAAAAGTTCACCGGGCATGACTTTCCCAATACAAAAGTTCACCGGAGATGACTTTTCCCATACAAAAGTTCACCGGGCATGACTTTCCCAATACAAATGTTCACCGGGCATGACTTTTCCCATACAAAAGTTCACCGGGCATGACTTTCCCAATACAAAAGTTCACCGGAGATGACTTTCCCAATACAAAAGTTCACCGGGCATGACTTTCCCAATACAAAAGTTCACCGGGCATGACTTTCCCAATACAAAAGTTCACCGGAGATGACTTTTCCCATACAAAAGTTCACCGGGCATGACTTTCCCAATACAAATGTTCACCGGGCATGACTTTTCCCATACAAAAGTTCACCGGGCATGACTTTCCCAATACAAAAGTTCACCGGAGATGACTTTCCCAATACAAAAGTTCACCGGGCATGACTTTCCCAATACAAAAGTTCACCGGGCATGACTTTCCCAATACAAAAGTTCACCGGGCATGACTTTTCTTATACAAAAGTTCACCGGGCATGACTTTCCCAATACAAAAGTTCACCGGAGATGACTTTCCCAATACAAAAGTTCACCGGGCATGACTTTCCCAATACAAAAGTTCACCGGGCATGACTTTCCCAATACAAAAGTTCACCGGGCATGACTTTCCCAATACAAAAGTTCACCGGGCATGACTTTCCCAATACAAAAGTTCACCGGGCATGACTTTCCCAATACAAAAGTTCACCGGGCATGACTTTCCCAATACAAAAGTTCACCGGGCATGACTTTCCCAATACAAAAGTTCACCGGAGATGACTTTTCCCATACAAAAGTTCACCGGGCATGACTTTCTCAATACAAAAGTTCACCGGGCATGACTTTCCCAATACAAAAGTTCACCGGGCATGACTTTCCCAATACAAAAGTTCACCGGGCATGACTTTCCCAATACAAAAGTTCTCCGGGCATGACTTTCCCAATACAAAAGTTCACCGGGCATGACTTTCCCAATACAAAAGTTCACCGGGCATGACTTTCCCAATACAAAAGTTCACCGGGCATGACTTTCTCAATACAAAAGTTCATCGGGCATGAATTTCCCAATACAAAAGTTCACCAGGCATGACTTTTCCCATACAAAAGTTCACCGGAGATGACTTTCCCAACAAAAAAGTTCACCGGGCATGACTTTCCCAATACAAAAGTTCACTGGGCATGACTTTCCCAATACAAATGTTCACCGGGCATGACTTTCCCAATACAAAAGTTCACCGGGCATGACTTTCCCAATACAAAAGTTCACCGGGCATGACTTTCCTAATACAAAAGTTCACCGGGCATGACTTTCCCAATACAAAAGTTCACCGGGCATGACTTTCCCAATACAAAAGTTCACCGGAGATGACTTTTCCCATACAAAAGTTCACCGGGCATGACTTTCCCAATACAAATGTTCACCGGGCATGAATTTTCCCATACAAAAGTTCACCGGGCATGACTTTCCCAATACAAAAGTTCACCGGAGATGACTTTCCCAATACAAAAGTTCACCGGGCATGACTTTCCCAATACAAAAGTTCACCGGGCATGACTTTCCCAATACAAAAGTTCACCGGGCATGACTTTTCCCATACAAAAGTTCACCGGGCATGACTTTCCCAATACAAAAGTTCACCGGGCATGACTTTCCCAATACAAAAGTTCACCGGGCATGACTTTCCCAATACAAAAGTTCACCGGGCATGACTTTCCCAATACAAAAGTTCACCGGGCATGACTTTCCCAATACAAAAGTTCACCGGGCATGACTTTCCCAATACAAAAGTTCACCGGGCATGACTTTCCCAATACAAAAGTTCACCGGAGATGACTTTTCCAATACAAAAGTTCACCGGGCATGACTTTCACAATACAAAAGTTCACCGGGCATGACTTTCCAATACAAAAGTTCACCGGGCATGACTTTCCCAATACAAAAGTTCACCGGAGATGATGACCGGACATGACTTTCCAATTCAAAAGTTCACCGGGCATGACTTTCCCAATACAAAAGTTCACCGGAGATGACTTTCCCAATACAAAAGTTCACCGGGCATGACTTTCCCAATACAAAAGTTCACCGGAGATGACTTTTCCAATACAAAAGTTCACCGGGCATGGCTTTCCCAACACAAAAGTTCACCGGGCATGACTTTCCCAATACAAAAGTTCACCGGGCATGACTTTCCTAATACAAAAGTTCACCGGGCATGACTTTCCCAATACAAAAGTTCTCCGGGCATGACTTTCCCAATACAAAAAAAAGTTCACCGGGCATGACTTTCCCAATACAAAAGTTCACCGGAGATGACTTTCCCAATACAAAAGTTCACCGGGCATGACTTTCCCAATACAAAAGTTCACCGGGCATGACTTTCCCAATACAAAAGTTCACCGGAGATGACTTTTCCCATACAAAAGTTCACCGGGCATGACTTTCCCAATACAAAAGTTCACCGGGCATGACTTTCCCAATACAAAAGTTCACCGGGCATGACTTTCCCAATACAAAAGTTCACCGGGCATGACTTTCCCAATACAAAAGTTCACCGGGCATGACTTTCCCAATACAAAAGTTCACCGGGCATGACTTTCCCAATACAAAAGTTCACCGGGCATGACTTTCCCAATACAAAAGTTCACCGGGCATGACTTTCCCAATACAAAAGTTCACCGGGCATGACTTTCCCAATACAAAAGTTCACCGGGCATGACTTTCCCAATACAAAAAATTACCGGGCATGGCTTTCCCAATACAAAAGTTCACCGGGCATGACTTTCCCAATACAAAAGTTCACCGGAGATGACTTTCCCTATACAAAAGTTCACCGGGCATGACTTTCCCAATACAAAAGTTCACCGGGCATGACTTTCCCAATACAAAAGTTCACCGGAGATGACTTTCCCTATACAAAAGTTCACCGGGCATGACTTTCCCAATACAAAAGTTCACCGGGCATGACTTTCCCAATACAAAAGTTCACCGGGCATGACTTTCCCAATACAAAAGTTCACCGGGCATGACTTTCCCAATACAAAAGTTCACCGGAGATGACTTTTCCCATACAAAAGTTCACCGGGCATGACTTTCCCAATACAAAAGTTCACCGGGCATGACTTTCCCAATACAAAAGTTCACCGGGCATGACTTTTCCCATACAAAAGTTCACCGGGCATGACTTTCCCAATACAAAAGTTCACCGGGCATGACTTTCCCAATACAAAAGTTCACCGGGCATGACTTTGCCAATACAAAAGTTCACCGGGCATGACTTTCCCAATACAAAAGTTTACCGGAGATGACTTTTCCCATACAAAAGTTCACCGGGCATGACTTTCCCAATACAAAAGTTCACCGGGCATGAACTTTCCCAATACAAAAGTTCACCGGGCATGACTTTCCCAATACAACAGTTCACCGGGCATGACTTTCCCAATACAAAAGTTCACCGGAGATGACTTTCCCAATACAAAAGTTCACCGGGCATGACTTTCCCAATACAAAAGTTCACCGGGCATGACTTTCTCAATACAAAATTTCACCGGGCATGATTTCCCAGTACAAAAGTTCACCGGAGATGACTTTCCCAATACAAAAGTTCACCGGGCATGAATTTCCCCAATACAAATGTTCACCGGGCATGACTTTGCCAATACAAAAGTTCACCGGGCATGACTTTCTCAATACAAAAGTTCACCGGAGATTACTTTCCCAATACAAAAGTTCACCGGGCATGACTTTCCCAATACAAATGTTCACCGGAGATGACTTTCCCAATACAAAAGTTCACCGGGCATGACTTTCCCAATACAAAAGTTCACCGGAGATGACTTTCCCAATACAAAAGTTCACCGGGCATGACTTTCCCAATACAAAAGTTCACCGGGCATGACTTTCCCAATACAAAAGTTCACCGAGCATGACTTTCCCAATACAAAAGTTCACCGGGCATGACTTTTCCCAATACAAAGGTTCACCGGAGATGACTTTTCCCATACAAAAGTTCACCGGGCATGACTTTCCCAATACAAAAGTTCACCGGGCATGACTTTCCCAATACAAAAGTTCACCGGGCATGACTTTTCCCATACAAAAGTTCACCGGGCATGACTTTCCCAATACAAAAGTTCACCGGGCATGACTTTCCCAATACAAAAGTTCACCGGGCATGACTTTCCCAATACAAAAGTTCACCGGGCATGACTTTCCCAATACAAAAGTTTACCGGAGATGACTTTTCCCATACAAAAGTTCACCGGGCATGACTTTCCCAATACAAAAGTTCACCGGGCATGACTTTCCCAATACAAAAGTTCACCGGGCATGACTTTCCCAATACAAAAGTTCACCGGGCATGACTTTCCCAATACAAAAGTTCACCGGAGATGACTTTCCCAATACAAAAGTTCACCGGGCATGACTTTCCCAATACAAAAGTTCACCGGGCATGACTTTCTCAATACAAAAGTTCACCGGGCATGACTTTCCCAATACAAAAGTTCACCGGAGATGACTTTCCCAATACAAAAGTTCACCGGGCATGAATTTCCCAATACAATGTTCACCGGGCATGACTTTGCCAATACAAAAGTTCACCGGGCATGACTTTCTCAATACAAAAGTTCACCGGAGATGACTTTCCCAATACAAAAGTTCACCGGGCATGAATTTCCCAATACAAAAGTTCACCGGGCATGACTTTCCCAATACAAAAGTTCACCGGCATGACTTTCCCAATACAAAAGTTCACCGGGCATGACTTTCCCAATACGAAAGTTCACCGGGCATGACTTTCCCAATACAAAAGTTCACCGGGCATGACTTTCCCAATACAAAAGTTCACCGGGCATGACTTTCCCAATACAAAAGTTCACCGGGCATGACTTTTCCAATACAAAAGTTTACCGGGCATAACTTTCCCAATACAAAAGTTCACCGGGCATGACTTTCCCAATACAAAAGTTCACCGGGCATGACTTTCCCAATACAAAAGTTCACCGGGCATGACTTTCCCAATACAAAAGTTCACCGGAGATGACTTTCCCAATACAAAAGTTCACCGGGCATGACTTCCCAATACAAATGTTCACCGGGCACGACTTTCCCAATACAAAAGTTCACCGGGCATGACTTTCCCAATACAAAAGTTCACCGGAGATGACTTTCCCAATACAAAAGTTCACCGGGCATGACTTTTCCCATACAAAAGTTCACCGGGCATGACTTTCCCAATACAAAAGTTCACCGTGCATGACTTTCCCAATACAAAAGTTCACCGGGCATGACTTTCCCAATACAAAAGTTCACCGGGCATGACTTTCCCAATACAAAAGTTCACCGGGCATGACTTTCCCAATACAAAAGTTCACCGGAGATGACTTTCCCAATACAAAAGTTCACCGGGCATGACTTTCCCAATACAAAAGTTCACCGGGCATGACTTTCCCAATACAAAAGTTCACCGGGCATGACTTTCCCAATACAAAAGTTCACCGGGCATGACTTTCCCAGTACAAAAGTTCACCGGGCATGACTTTTCCAATACAAAAGTTCACCGGGCATGACTTTCCCAATACAAAAGTTCACCGGGCATGACTTTCCCAATACAAAAGTTCACCGGGCATGACTTTCCCAATACAAAAGTTCACCGGGCATGACTTTCCCAATACAAAAGTTCACCGGAGATGACTTTCCCAATACAAAAGTTCACCGGGCATGACTTTCCCAATACAAAAGTTCACCGGGCATGACTTTCCCAATACAAAAGTTCACCGGGCATGACTTTCCCAATACAAAAGTTCACCGGGCATGACTTTCCCAATACAAAAGTTCACCGGGCATGACTTTCCCAATACAAAAGTTCACCGGGCACGACTTTCCCAATGTTCACCGGGCATGACTTTCCCAATACAAAAGTTCACCGGAGATGACTTTTCCCATACAAAAGTTCACCGGGCATGACTTTCCCAATACAAAAGTTCACCGGGCATGACTTTCCCAATACAAAAGTTCACCGGAGATGACTTTCCCAATACAAAAGTTCACCGGGCATGACTTTCCCAATACAAAAGTTCACCGGAGATGACTTTTCCAATACAAAAGTTCACCGGGCATGGCTTTCCCAACACAAAAGTTCACCGGGCATGACTTTCCCAATACAAAAGTTCACCGGGCATGAGTTTCCCAATACAAAAGTTCACCGGAGATGACTTTTCCAATACAAAAGTTCACCGGGCATGGCATTCCCAACACAAAAGTTCACCGGGCATGACTTTCCCAATACAAAAGTTCACCGGGCATGACTTTCCCAATACAAAAGTTCACCGGAGATGACTTTCCCAATACAAAAGTTCACCGGGCATGACTTTCCCAATACAAAAGTTCACCGGGCATGACTTTGCCAATACAAAAGTTCACCGGGCATGAATTTCCCAATACAAAAGTTCACCGGGCATGAATTTCCCAATACAAAAGTTCACCGGGCATGACATTCTCAATACAAAAGTTCACCGGGCATGAATTTCCCAATACAAAAGTTCACCAGGCATGACTTTTCCCATACAAAAGTTCACCGGAGATGACTTTCCCAATACAAAAGTTCACCGGGCATGACTTTCCCAATACAAAAGTTCACCGGGCATGACTTTCCCAATACAAATGTTCACCGGGCATGACTTTCCCAATACAAAAGTTCACCGGGCATGACTTTCCCAATACAAAAGTTCACCGGGCATGACTTTCCTAATACAAAAGTTCACCGGGCATGACTTTCCCAATACAAAATTTCACCGGGCATGACTTTCCCAATACAAAAGTTCACCGGAGATGACTTTTCCCATACAAAAGTTCACCGGGCATGACTTTCTCAATACAAATGTTCACCGGGCATGACTTTTCCCATACAAAAGTTCACCGGGCATGACTTTCCCAATACAAAAGTTCACCGGAGATGACTTTCCCAATACAAAAGTTCACCGGGCATGACTTTCCCAATACAAAAGTTCACCGGGCATGACTTTCCCAATACAAAAGTTCACCGGGCATGACTTTTCTTATACAAAAGTTCACCGGGCATGACTTTCCCAATACAAAAGTTCACCGGAGATGACTTTCCCAATACAAAAGTTCACCGGGCATGACTTTCCCAATACAAAAGTTCACCGGGCATGACTTTCCCAATACAAAAGTTCACCGGGCATGACTTTCCCAATACAAAAGTTCACCGGGCATGACTTTCCCAATACAAAAGTTCACCGGGCATGACTTTCCCAATACAAAAGTTCACCGGGCATGACTTTCCCAATACAAAAGTTCACCGGGCATGACTTTCCCAATACAAAAGTTCACCGGGCATGACTTTCCCAATACAAAAGTTCACCGGAGATGACTTTTCCCATACAAAAGTTCACCGGGCATGACTTTCTCAATACAAAAGTTCACCGGGCATGACTTTCCCAATACAAAAGTTCACCGGGCATGACTTTCCCAATACAAAAGTTCACCGGGCATGACTTTCCCAATACAAAAGTTCACCGGGCATGACTTTCCCAATACAAAAGTTCACCGGGCATGACTTTCCCAATACAAAAGTTCACCGGGCATGACTTTCCCAATACAAAAGTTCACCGGGCATGACTTTCCCAATACAAAAGTTCACCGGGCATGACTTTCTCAATACAAAAGTTCACCGGGCATGAATTTCCCAATACAAAAGTTCACCAGGCATGACTTTTCCCATACAAAAGTTCACCGGGCATGAATTTCCCAATACAAAAGTTCACCGGGCATGACTTTCCCAATACAAAAGTTCACTGGGCATGACTTTCCCAATACAAATGTTCCCCGGGCATGACTTTCCCAATACAAAAGTTCACCGGGCATGACTTTCCCAATACAAAAGTTCACCGGGCATGACTTTCCTAATACAAAAGTTCACCGGGCATGACTTTCCCAATACAAAAGTTCACCGGGCATGACTTTCCCAATACAAAAGTTCACCGGAGATGACTTTTCCCATACAAAAGTTCACCGGGCATGACTTTCCCAATACAAATGTTCACCGGGCATGAATTTTCCCATACAAAAGTTCACCGGGCATGACTTTCCCAATACAAAAGTTCACCGGAGATGACTTTCCCAATACAAAAGTTCACCGGGCATGACTTTCCCAATACAAAAGTTCACCGGGCATGACTTTCCCAATACAAAAGTTCACCGGGCATGACTTTTCCCATACAAAAGTTCACCGGGCATGACTTTCACAATACAAAAGTTCACCGGGCATGACTTTCCCAATACAAAAGTTCACCGGGCATGACTTTCCCAATACAAAAGTTCACCGGGCATGACTTTCCCAATACAAAAGTTCACCGGGCATGACTTTCCCAATACAAAAGTTCACCGGAGATGACTTTCCCAATACAAAAGTTCACCGGGCATGACTTTCCCAATACAAAAGTTCACCGGAGATGACTTTTCCAATACAAAAGTTCACCGGTCATGACTTTCCCAATACAAAAGTTCACCGGAGATGACTTTTCCAATACAAAAGTTCACCGGGCATGACTTTCCCAATACAAAAGTTCAGCGGAGATGACTTTTCCAATACAAAAGTTCACCGGGCATGACTTTCCCAATACAAAAGTTCACCGGGCATGACTTTCCCAGTACAAAAGTTCACGGGCATGACTTTCCCAATACAAAAGTTCACCGGGCATGACTTTCCCAATACAAAAGTTCACCGGGCATGACTTTCCCAATACAAAAGTTCACCGGGCATGACTTTCCAAATACAAAAGTTCACCGGGCATGACTTTCCCAATACAAAAGTTCACCGGAGATGACTTTTCCAATACAAAAGTTCACCGGGCATGACTTTCACAATACAAAAGTTCACCGCGCATGACTTTCCAATACAAAAGTTCACCGGGCATGACTTTCCCAATACAAAAGTTCACCGGAGATGACTTTCCCAATACAAAAGTTCACCGGGCATGACTTTCCCAATACAAAAGTTCACCGGAGATGACTTTTCCAATACAAAAGTTCACCGGGCATGGCTTTCCCAACACAAAAGTTCACCGGGCATGACTTTCCCAATACAAAAGTTCACCGGGCATGACTTTCCTAATACAAAAGTTCACCGGGCATGACTTTCCCAATACAAAAGTTCTCCGGGCATGACTTTCCCAATACAAAAGTTCACCGGAGATGACTTTTCCGATACAAAAGTTCACCGGGCATGGCTTTCCCCAACACAAAAGTTCACCGGGCATGACTTTCCCAATACAAAAGTTCACCGGGCATGACTTTCCCAATACAAAAGTTCACCGGAGATGACTTTCCCAATACAAAAGTTCACCGGGCATGACTTTCCCAATACAAAAGTTCACCGGGCATGACTTTCCCAATACAAAAGTTCACCGGGCATGACTTTCTAAATACAAAAGTTCACCGGGCATGACTTTCCCAATACAAAAGTTCACCGGGCATGACTTTCCCAATACAAAAGTTCACCGGAGATGACTTTTCCCATACAAAAGTTCACCGGGCATGACTTTCCCAATACAAATGTTCACCGGGCATGAATTTTCCCATACAAAAGTTCACCGGGCATGACTTTCCCAATACAAAAGTTCACCGGAGATGACTTTCCCAATACAAAAGTTCACCGGGCATGACTTTCCCAATACAAAAGTTCACCGGGCATGACTTTCCCAATACAAAAGTTCACCGGGCATGACTTTTCCCATACAAAAGTTCACCGGGCATGACTTTCCCAATACAAAAGTTCACCGTGCATGACTTTCCCAATACAAAAGTTCACCGGGCATGACTTTCCCAATACAAAAGTTCACCGGGCATGACTTTCCCAATACAAAAGTTCACCGGGCATGACTTTCCCAATACAAAAGTTCACCGGGCATGACTTTTCCAATACAAAAGTTCACCGGGCATGACTTTCCCAATACAAAAGTTCACCGAAGATGACTTTTCAATACAAAAGTTCACCGGGCATGACTTTCCCAATACAAAAGTTCACCGGAGATGACTTTTCCAATACAAAAGTTCACCGGGCATGACTTTCCCAATACAAAAGTTCAACGGGCATGACTTTCCCAATACAAAAGTTCACCGGGCATGACTTTCCCAATACAAAAGTTCACCGGGCATGACTTTCCCAATACAAAAGTTCACCGGGCATGACTTTCCCAATACAAAAGTTCACCGGGCATGACTTTCCCAATACAAAAGTTCACCGGGCATGACTTTCCCAATACAAAAGTTCACCGGGCATGACTTTCCCAATACAAAAGTTCACCGGAGATGACTTTTCCAATACAAAAGTTCACCGGGCATGACTTTCCCAATACAAAAGTTCACCGGGCATGACTTTCCAATACAAAAGTTCACCGGGCATGACTTTCCCAATACAAAAGTTCACCGGAGATGACTTTCCCAATACAAAAGTTCACCGGGCATGACTTTCCCAATACAAAAGTTCACCGGAGATGACTTTTCCAATACAAAAGTTCACCGGGCATGGCTTTCCCAACACAAAAGTTCACCGGGCATGACTTTCCCAATACAAAAGTTCACCGGGCATGACTTTCCTAATACAAAAGTTCACCGGGCATGACTTTCCCAATACAAAAGTTCTCCGGGCATGACTTTCCCAATACAAAAGTTCACCGGGCATGACTTTCCCAATACAAAAGTTCTCCGGGCATGACTTTCCCAATACAAAAGTTCACCGGAGATGACTTTTCCGATACAAAAGTTCACCGGGCATGGCTTTCCCAACACAAAAGTTCACCGGGCATGACTTTCCCAATACAAAAGTTCACCGGGCATGACTTTCCCAATACAAAAGTTCACCGGAGATGACTTTCCCAATACAAAAGTTCACCGGGCATGACTTTCCCAATACAAAAGTTCACCGGGCATGACTTTCCCAATACAAAAGTTCACCGGGCATGACTTTCTCAATACAAAAGTTCACCGGGCATGACCTTCCCAATACAAAAGTTCACCGGGCATGACTTTCCCAATACAAAAGTTCACCGGAGATGACTTTCCCAATACAAAAGTTCACCGGGCATGACTTTCCCAATACAAAAGTTCACCGGGCATGACTTTCCCAATACAAAAGTTCACCGGAGATGACTTTCCCAATACAAAAGTTCACCGGGCATGACTTTCCCAATACAAAAGATCACCGGGCATGACTTTCCCAATACAAAAGTTCACCGGAGATGACTTTCCCAATACAAAAGTTCACCGGGCATGACTTTCCCATTACAAAAGTTCACCGGGCATGACTTTCCCAATACAAAAGTTCACCGGAGATGACTTTTCCCATACAAAAGTTCACCGGGCATGACTTTCCCAATACAAAAGTTCACCGGGCATGACTTTCCCAATACAAAAGTTCACCGGGCATGACTTTCCCAATACAAAAGTTCACCGGGCATGACTTTCCCAATACAAAAGTTCACCGGGCATGACTTTCCCAATACAAAAGTTCACCGGGCATGACTTTCCCAATACAAAAGTTCACCGGGCATGACTTTCCCAATACAAAAGTTCACCGGGCATGACTTTCCCAATACAAAAGTTCACCGGGCATGACTTTCCCAATACAAAAAATTACCGGGCATGGCTTTCCCAATACAAAAGTTCACCGGGCATGACTTTCCCAATACAAAAGTTCACCGGAGATGACTTTCCCTATACAAAAGTTCACCGGGCATGACTTTCCCAATACAAAAGTTCACCGGGCATGACTTTCCCAATACAAAAGTTCACCGGAGATGACTTTCCCTATACAAAAGTTCACCGGGCATGACTTTCCCAATACAAAAGTTCACCGGGCATGACTTTCCCAATACAAAAGTTCACCGGGCATGACTTTCCCAATACAAAAGTTCACCGGGCATGACTTTCCCAATACAAAAGTTCACCGGAGATGACTTTTCCCATACAAAAGTTCACCGGGCATGACTTTCCCAATACAAAAGTTCACCGGGCATGACTTTCCCAATACAAAAGTTCACCGGGCATGACTTTTCCCATTCAAAAGTTCACCGGGCATGACTTTCCCAATACAAAAGTTCACCGGGCATGACTTTCCCAATACAAAAGTTCACCGGGCATGACTTTGCCAATACAAAAGTTCACCGGGCATGACTTTCCCAATACAAAAGTTTACCGGAGATGACTTTTCCCATACAAAAGTTCACCGGGCATGACTTTCCCAATACAAAAGTTCACCGGGCATGAACTTTCCCAATACAAAAGTTCACCGGGCATGACTTTCCCAATACAACAGTTCACCGGGCATGACTTTCCCAATACAAAAGTTCACCGGAGATGACTTTCCCAATACAAAAGTTCACCGGGCATGACTTTCCCAATACAAAAGTTCACCGGGCATGACTTTCTCAATACAAAAGTTCACCGGGCATGATTTCCCAATACAAAAGTTCACCGGAGATGACTTTCCCAATACAAAAGTTCACCGGGCATGAATTTCCCAATACAAATGTTCACCGGGCATGACTTTGCCAATACAAAAGTTCACCGGGCATGACTTTCTCAATACAAAAGTTCACCGGAGATTACTTTCCCAATACAAAAGTTCAACGGGCATGACTTTCCCAATACAAATGTTCACCGGAGATGACTTTCCCAATACAAAAGTTCACCGGGCATGACTTTCCCAATACAAAAGTTCACCGGAGATGACTTTCCCAATACAAAAGTTCACCGGGCATGACTTTCCCAATACAAAAGTTCACCGGGCATGACTTTCCCAATACAAAAGTTCACCGAGCATGACTTTCCCAATACAAAAGTTCACCGGGCATGACTTTCCCAATACAAAGGTTCACCGGAGATGACTTTTCCCATACAAAAGTTCACCGGGCATGACTTTCCCAATACAAAAGTTCACCGGGCATGACTTTCCCAATACAAAAGTTCACCGGGCATGACTTTTTCCCATACAAAAGTTCACCGGGCATGACTTTCCCAATACAAAAGTTCACCGGGCATGACTTTCCCAATACAAAAGTTCACCGGGCATGACTTTCCCAATACAAAAGTTCACGGGCATGACTTTCCCAATACAAAAGTTTACCGGAGATGACTTTTCCCATACAAAAGTTCACCGGGCATGACTTTCCAATACAAAAGTTCACCGGGCATGACTTTCCCAATACAAAAGTTCACCGGGCATGACTTTCCCAATACAAAAGTTCACCGGGCATGACTTTCCCAATACAAAAGTTCACCGGAGATGACTTTCCCCAATACAAAAGTTCACCGGGCATGACTTTCCCAATACAAAAGTTCACCGGGCATGACTTTCTCAATACAAAAGTTCACCGGGCATGACTTTCCCAATACAAAAGTTCACCGGAGATGACTTTCCCAATACAAAAGTTCACCGGGCATGAATTTCCCAATACAAATGTTCACCGGGCATGACTTTGCCAATACAAAAGTTCACCGGGCATGACTTTCTCAATACAAAAGTTCACCGGAGATGACTTTCCCAATACAAAAGTTCACCGGGCATGAATTTCCCAATACAAAAGTTCACCGGGCATGACTTTCCCAATACAAAAGTTCACCGGGCATGACTTTCCCAATACAAAAGTTCACCGGGCATGACTTTCCCAATACGAAAGTTCACCGGGCATGACTTTCCCAATACAAAAGTTCACCGGGCATGACTTTCCCAATACAAAAGTTCACCGGGCATGACTTTCCCAATACAAAAGTTCACCGGGCATGACTTTTCCAATACAAAAGTTTACCGGGCATAACTTTCCCAATACAAAAGTTCACCGGGCATGACTTTCCCAATACAAAAGTTCACCGGGCATGACTTTCCCAATACAAAAGTTCACCGGGCATGACTTTCCCAATACAAAAGTTCACCGGAGATGACTTTCCCAATACAAAAGTTCACCGGGCATGACTTTCCCAATACAAATGTTCACCGGGCATGACTTTCCCAATACAAAAGTTCACCGGGCATGACTTTCCCAATACAAAAGTTCACCGGAGATGACTTTCCCAATACAAAAGTTCACCGGGCATGACTTTTCCCATACAAAAGTTCACCGGGCATGACTTTCCCAATACAAAAGTTCACCGGGCATGACTTTCCCAATACAAAAGTTCACCGGGCATGACTTTCCCAATACAAAAGTTCACCGGAGATGACTTTCCCAATACAAAAGTTCACCGGGCATGACTTTCCCAATACAAATGTTCACCGGGCATGACTTTCCCAATACAAAAGTTCACTGGGCATGACTTTCCCAATACAAAAGTTCACCGGGCATGACTTTTCCAATACAAAAGTTCACCGGGCATAACTTTCCCAATACAAAAGTTCACCGGGCATGACTTTCCCAATACAAAAGTTCACCGGGCATGACTTTCCCAATACAAAAGTTCACCGGGCATGACTTTCCCAATACAAAAGTTCACCGGAGATGACTTTCCCAATACAAAAGTTCACCGGGCATGACTTTCCCAATACAAATGTTCACGGGCATGACTTTCCCAATACAAAAGTTCACCGGGCATGACTTTCCCAATACAAAAGTTCACCGGAGATGACTTTCCCAATACAAAAGTTCACCGGGCATGACTTTTCCCATACAAAAGTTCACCGGGCATGACTTTCCCAATACAAAAGTTCACCGGGCATGACTTTCCCAATACAAAAGTTCACCGGGCATGACTTTCCCAATACAAAAGTTCACCGGAGATGACTTTCCCAATACAAAAGTTCACCGGGCATGACTTTCCCAATACAAATGTTCACCGGGCATGACTTTCCCAATACAAAAGTTCACTGGGCATGACTTTCCCAATACAAAAGTTCACCGGAGATGACTTTCCCAATATAAAAGTTCACCGGGAATGACTTTCCCAATACAAAAAATTACCGGGCATGGCTTTCCCAATACAAAAGTTCACCGGGCATGACTTTCCCAATACAAAAGTTCACCGGAGATGACTTTCCCTATACAAAAGTTCACCGGGCATGACTTTCCCAATACAAAAGTTCACCGGGCATGACTTTCCCAATACAAAAGTTTACCGGAGATGACTTTCCCTATACAAAAGTTCACCGGGCATGACTTTCCCAATACAAAAGTTCACCGGGCATGACTTTCCCAATACAAAAGTTCACCGGGCATGACTTTCCCAATACAAAAGTTCACCGGGCATGACTTTCCCAATACAAAAGTTCACCGGAGATGACTTTCCCAATACAAAAGTTCACCGGGCATGAATTTCCCAATACAAATGTTCACCGGGCATGACTTTGCCAATACAAAAGTTCACCGGAGATGACTTTCCCAATACAAAAGTTCACCGGGCATGACTTTGCCAATACAAAAGTTCACCGGGCATGACTTTCCTAATACAAAAGTTCACCAGGCATGACTTTTCCCATACAAAAGTTCACCGGGCATGACTTTCCCAATACAAAAGTTTACCGGAGATGACTTTTCCCATACAAAAGTTCACCGGGCATGACTTTCCCAATACAAAAGTTCACCGGGCATGAACTTTCCCAATACAAAAGTTCACCGGGCATGACTTTCCCAATACAACAGTTCACCGGGCATGACTTTCCAAAACAAAAGTTCACCGGAGATGACTTTCCCAATACAAAAGTTCACCGGGCATGACTTTCCCAATACAAAAGTTCACCGGGCATGACTTTCTCAATACAAAAGTTCACCGGGCATGATTTCCCAATACAAAAGTTCACCGGAGATGACTTTCCCAATACAAAAGTTCACCGGGCATGAATTTCCCAATACAAATGTTCACCGGGCATGACTTTGCCAATACAAAAGTTCACCGGGCATGACTTTCTCAATACAAAAGTTCACCGGAGATTACTTTCCCAATACAAAAGTTCACCGGGCATGACTTTCCCAATACAAATGTTCACCGGAGATGACTTTCCCAATACAAAAGTTCACCGGGCATGACTTTCCCAATACAAAAGTTCACCGGAGATGACTTTCCCAATACAAAAGTTCACCGGGCATGACTTTCCCAATACAAAAGTTCACCGGGCATGACTTTCCCAATACAAAAGTTCACCGGAGATGACTTTTCCAATACAAAAGTTCACCGGGCATGACTTTCCCAATACAAAGGTTCACCCGGAGATGACTTTTCCCATACAAAAGTTCACCGGGCATGACTTTCCCAATACAAAAGTTCACCGGGCATGACTTTCCCAATACAAAAGTTCACCGGGCATGACTTTTCCCATACAAAAGTTCACCGGGCATGACTTTCCCAATACAAAAGTTCACCGGGCATGACTTTCCCAATACAAAAGTTCACCGGGCATGACTTTCCCAATACAAAAGTTCACCGGGCATGACTTTCCCAATACAAAAGTTTACCGGAGATGACTTTTCCCATACAAAAGTTCACCGGGCATGACTTTCCCAATACAAAAGTTCACCGGGCATGACTTTCCCAATACAAAAGTTAACCGGGCATGACTTTCCCAATACAAAAGTTCACCGGGCATGACTTTCCCAATACAAAAGTTCACCGGAGATGACTTTCCCAATACAAAAGTTCACCGGGCATGACTTTCCCAATACAAAAGTTCACCGGGCATGACTTTCTCAATACAAAAGTTCACCGGGCATGACTTTTCCAATACAAAAGTTCACCGGAGATGACTTTCCCAATACAAAAGTTCACCGGGCATGAATTTCCCAATACAAATGTTCACCGGGCATGACTTTGCCAATACAAAAGTTCACCGGGCATGACTTTCTCAATACAAAAGTTCACCGGAGATGACTTTCCCAATACAAAAGTTCACCGGGCACGAATTTCCCAATACAAAAGTTCACCGGGCATGACTTTCCCAATACAAAAGTTCACCGGGCATGACTTTCCCAATACAAAAGTTCACCGGGCATGACTTTCCAATACGAAAGTTCACCGGGCATGACTTTCCCAATACAAAAGTTCACCGGGCATGACTTTCCCAATACGAAAGTTCACCGGGCATGACTTTCCCAATACAAAAGTTCACCGGGCATGACTTTTCCAATACAAAAGTTCACCGGGCATAACTTTCCCAATACAAAGTTCACCGGGCATGACTTTCCCAATACAAAAGTTCACCGGGCATGACTTTCCCAATACAAAAGTTCACCGGGCATGACTTTCCCAATACAAAAGTTCACCGGAGATGACTTTCCCAATACAAAAGTTCACCGGGCATGACTTTCCCAATACAAATGTTCACCGGGCATGACTTTCCCAATACAAAGTTCACCGGGCATGACTTTCCCAATACAAAAGTTCACCGGAGATGACTTTCCCAATACAAAAGTTCACCGGGCATGACTTTTCCCATACAAAAGTTCACCGGGCATGACTTTCCCAATACAAAAGTTCACCGGGCATGACTTTCCCAATACAAAAGTTCACCGGGCATGACTTTCCCAATACAAAAGTTCACCGGAGATGACTTTCCCAATACAAAAGTTCACCGGGCATGACTTTCCCAATACAAATGTTCACCGGGCATGACTTTCCCAATACAAAAGTTCACTGGGCATGACTTTCCCAATACAAAAGTTCACCGGGCATGACTTTTCCAATACAAAAGTTCACCGGGCATAACTTTCCCAATACAAAAGTTCACCGGGCATGACTTTCCCAATACAAAAGTTCACCGGGCATGACTTTCCCAATACAAAAGTTCACCGGGCATGACTTTCCCAAATACAAAAGTTCACCGGAGATGACTTTCCCAATACAAAAGTTCACCGGGCATGACTTTCCCAATACAAATGTTCACCGGGCATGACTTTCCCAATACAAAAGTTCACCGGGCATGACTTTCCCAATACAAAAGTTCACCGGAGATGACTTTCCCAATACAAAAGTTCACCGGGCATGACTTTTCCCATACAAAAGTTCACCGGGCATGACTTTCCCAATACAAAAGTTCACCGGGCATGACTTTCCCAATACAAAAGTTCACCGGGCATGACTTTCCCAATACAAAAGTTCACCGGAGATGACTTCCCAATACAAAAGTTCACCGGGGCATGACTTTCCCAATACAAATGTTCACCGGGCATGACTTTCCCAATACAAAAGTTCACTGGGCATGACTTTCCCAATACAAAAGTTCACCGGAGATGACTTTCCCAATATAAAAGTTCACCGGGCATGACTTTCCCAATACAAAAGTTCAGTGGGCATGACTTTCCCAATACAAAAGTTCACCGGGCATGACTTTCCTAATACAAAAGTTCACCATGCATGACTTTTCCCATACAAAAGTTCACCGGAGATGACTTTTCCCATACAAAAGTTCACCGGGCATGACTTTCCCAATACAAAAGTTCACCGGGCATGACTTTCCCAATACAAAAGTTTAGCGGAGATGACTTTTCCCATACAAAAGTTCACCGGAGATGACTTTCCCAATACAAAAGTTCACCGGGCATGACTTTCCCAATACAAAAGTTTACCGGGCATGACTTTCTCAATACAAAAGTTCACCGGGCATGACTTTCCCAATACAAAAGTTCACCGGAGATGACTTTCCCAATACAAAAGTTCACCGGAGATGACTTTCCCAATACAAAAGTTCACCGGGCATGACTTTCCCAATACAAAAGTTCACCGGGCATGACTTTCCTAATACAAAAGTTCACCAGGCATGACTTTTCCCATACAAAAGTTCACGGGCATGACTTTCCCAATACAAAAGTTCACCGGGCATGACTTTCCCAATACAAAAGTTTACCGGAGATGACTTTTCCCATACAAAAGTTCACCAAGCATGACTTTCCCAATACAAAAGTTCACCGGGCATGACTTTCCCAACACAAAGTTCACCGGGCATGACTTTCCCAATACAAAAGTTCACCGGGCATGACTTTCCCAATACAAAAGTTCACCGGAGATGACTTTTCCAATACAAAAGTTCACCGGGAATGGCTTTCCCAACACAAAAGTTCACCGGGCATGACTTTCCCAATACAAAAGTTCACCGGGCATGACTTTCCCAATACAAAAGTTCACCGGAGATGACTTTCCCAATACAAAAGTTCACCGGGCATGACTTTCCCAATAAAAATGTTCACCGGGCATGACTTTCCCAGTACAAAAGTTCACCGGGCATGACTTTCCCAATACAAAATTTCACCGGGCATGACTTTCCAATACGAAAGTTCACCGGAGATGACTTTCCCAATACAAAAGTTCACCGGGCATGAATTTCCCAATACAAATGTTCACCGGGCATGACTTTGCCAATACAAAAGTTCACCGGAGATGACTTTCCCAATACAAAAGTTCACCGGGCATGACTTTCCCAATACAAAAGTTCACCGGGCATGACTTTCCCAATACAAAAGTTCACCGGGCATGACTTTCCTAATACAAAAGTTCACCGGGCATGACTTTCCCAATACAAAAGTTCACCGGGCATGACTTTCCCAATACAAAAGTTCACCGGAGATGACTTTTCCAATACAAAAGTTCACCGGGCATGGCTTTCCCAACACAAAAGTTCACCGGGCATGACTTTCCCCAAAACAAAAGTTCACCGGGCATGACTTTCCAATACAAAAGTTCACCGGGCATGACTTTCCCAATACGTAAGTTCACCGGGCATGACTTTCCCAATACAAAAGTTCACCGGGCATAACTTTCTTAATACAAAAGTTCACCGGAGATGACTTTCCCAATACAAAGTTCACCGGGCATGACTTTCCCAATACATAAGTTCACCGGAGATGACTTTTCCCATACAAAAGTTCACGGGCATGACTTTCCCAATACAAAAGTTCACCGGAGATGACTTTCCCAATACAAAAGTTCACCGGGCATGACTTTCCCAATACAAAAGTTCACCGGGCATGACTTTCCCAATACAAAAGTTCACCGGAGATGACTTTCCCAATACAAAAGTTCACCGGGCATGACTTTCCCAATACAAAAGTTCACCGGAGATGACTTTCCCAATACAAAAGTTCACCGGGCATGACTTTCCCAATACAAAAGTTCACCGGGCATGACTTTCCCAATACAAAAGTTCACCGGGCATGACTTTCCCAATACAAAAGTTCACCGGGCATGACTTTCCCAATACAAAAGTTCACCGGGCATGACTTTCCCAATACAAAAGTTCACCGGAGATGACTTTTCCAATACAAAAGTTCACCGGAGATGACTTTCCCAATACAAAAGTTCACCGGGCATGACTTTCCCAATACAAAAGTTCACCGGGCATGACTTTCCCAATACGAAAAATCACCGGAGATGACTTTCATAATACAAAAGTTCACCGGGCATGACTTTCCCAAATACAAAAGTTCACCGGGCATGACTTTCCCAATACAAAAGTTCCACCCGGCATGACTTTCCCAATACAAAAGTTCACCGGCATGACTTTCCCAATACAAAAGTTCACCGGAGATGACTTTCCCAATACAAAAGTTCACCGGAGATGACTTTCCCAATACAAAAGTTCACCGGGCATGACTTTCCCAATACAAATGTTCACCGGGCATGACTTTCCCAATACAAAAGTTCACCGGGCATGACTTTCCCAATACAAAAGTTCACCGGAGATGACTTTTCCCATACAAAAGTTCACCGGAGATGACTTTCCCAATACAAAAGTTCACCGGGCATGACTTTCCCAATACAAAAGTTCACCGGGCATGACTTTCCCAATACAAAAGTTCACCGGAGATGACTTTCCCAATACAAAAGTTCACCGGGCATGACTTTCCCAATACAAAAGTTCACCGGGCATGACTTTCCCAATACAAAAGTTCACCGGGCATGACTTTCCCAATACAAAAGTTTACCGGGCATGACTTTCCCAATACAAAAGTTCACCGGGCATGACTTTCCCAATACAAAAGTTCACCGGGCATGAATTTCCCAATACAAAAGTTCACCGGGCATGGCTTTCCCAACACAAAAGTTCACCGGGCATGACTTTCCCAATACAAAAGTTCACCGGGCATGAATTTCCCAATACAAATGTTCACCGGGCATGACTTTGCCAATACAAAAGTTCACCGGAGATGACTTTCCCAATACAAAAGTTCACCGGGCATGGCTTTCCCAACACAAAAAATCACCGGAGATGACTTTCCCAATACAAAAGTTCACCGGGCATGACTTTCCCAATACAAAAGTTCACCGGGCATGACTTTCCCAATACAAAAGTTCACCGGCATGACTTTCCCAATACAAAAGTTCACCGGGCATGACTTTCCTAATACATAAGTTCACCGGGCATGACTTTCCCAATACAAAAGTTCACCGGGCATGACTTTCCCAATACAAAAGTTCACCGGGCATGACTTTCCCAATACAAAAGTTCACCGGGCATGACTTTCCCAATACAAAATTTCACCGGGCATGACTTTCCCAATACGAAAGTTCACCGGAGATGACTTTCTCAATACAAAAGTTCACCGGGCATGACTTTCCCAATACAAAAGTTCACCGGGCATGACTTTCCCAATACAAAAGTTCACCGGGCATGACTTTCCTAATACAAAAGTTCACCGGAGATGACTTTCCCAATACAAAAGTTCACCGGGCATGACTTTCCCAATACAAAAGTTCACCGGGCATGACTTTCCCCAATACAAAAGTTCACCGGAGATGACTTTCCCAATACAAAAGTTCACCGGGCATGACTTTCCCAATACAAAAGTTCACCGGGCATGACTTTCCCAATACAAAAGTTCACCGGAGATGACTTTTCCCATACAAAAGTTCACCGGGCATGACTTTCCCAATACAAAAGTTCACCGGAGATGACTTTCCCCAATACAAAAGTTCACCGGGCATGACTTTCCCAATACAAAAGTTCACCGGGCATGACTTTCCCAATACAAAAGTTCACCGGGCATGACTTTCCCAATACAAAAGTTCACCGGGCATGACTTTCCCAATACAAAAGTTCACCGGGCATGACTTTCCCAATACAAAAGTTCACCGGAGATGACTTTCCCAATACAAAAGTTCACCGGGCATGACTTTCCCAATACAAATGTTTACCGGGCATGACTTTCCCAATACAAAAGTTCGCCGGGCATGACTTTCCCAATTCAAAAGTTTCACCGGAGATGACTTTTCCCATACAAAAGTTCACCGGAGATGACTTTCCCAATACAAAAGTTCACCGGAGATGACTTTCCCAATACAAAAGTTCACCGGGCATGACTTTCCCAATACAAATGTTCACCGGGCATGACTTTCCCAATACAAATGTTCACCGGGCATGACTTTCCCAATACAAATGTTCACCGGGCATGACTTTCCCAATACAAATGTTCACCGGGCATGACTTTCCCAGTACAAAAAGTTCACCGGAGATGACTTTCCCAATACAAAAGTTCACCGGGCATGACTTTCCCAATACAAAAGTTCACCGGGCATGACTTTCCCAATACAAATGTTCACCGGGCATGACTTTCCCAATACAAAAGTTCACCGGGCATGACTTTCCCAATACAAAAGTTCACCGGGCATGGCTTTCCCAACACAAAAGTTCACCGGAGATGACTTTCCCAATACAAAAAGTTCACCGGGCATGACTTTCCCAATACAAAAGTTCACCGGAGATGACTTTCCCAATACAAAAGTTCACCGGGCATGACTTTCCCAATACAAAAGTTCACCGGGCATGACTTTCCCAATACAAAAGTTCACCGGAGATGACTTTCCCAATACAAAAGTTCACCGGGCATGACTTTCCCAATACAAATGTTCACCGGGCATGACTTTCCCAATACAAAAGTTCACCGGGCATGACTTTCCCAATACAAAAGTTCACCGGAGATGACTTTTCCCATACAAAAGTTCACCGGAGATGACTTTCCCTAAAAAAAATTCACCGGGCATGACTTTCCCAATACAAAAGTTCACCGGGCATGACTTTCCCAATACAAAAGTTCACCGGAGATGACTTTCCCAATACAAAAGTTCACCGGGCATGACTTTCCCAATACAAAAGTTCACCGGGCATGACTTTCCCAATACAAAAGTTCACCGGGCATGACTTTCCCAATACAAAAGTTCACCGGGCATGACTTTCCCAATACAAAAGTTCACCGGGCATGACTTTCCCAATACAAAAGTTCACCGGGCATGACTTTCCCAATACAAAAGTTCACCGGGCATGAATTTCCCAATACAAAAGTTCACCGGGCATGGCTTTCCCAACACAAAAGTTCACCGGGCATGACTTTCCCAATACAAAAGTTCACCGGGCATGAATTTCCCAATACAAATGTTCACCGGGCATGACTTTGCCAATACAAAAGTTCACCGGCATGGCTTTCCCAACACAAAAAAATCACCGGAGATGACTTTCCCAATACAAAAGTTCACCGGGCATGACTTTCCCAATACAAAAGTTCACCGGGCATGACTTTCCCAATACAAAAGTTCACCGGAGATGACTTTTCCCATACAAAAGTTCACCGGAGATGACTTTCCCAATACAAAAGTTCACCGGGCATGACTTTCCCAATAAAAAAGTTCACCGGGCATGACTTTCCCAATACAAAAGTTCACCGGGCATGACTTTCCCAATACAAATGTTCACCGGGCATGACTTTCCCAATACAAAAGTTCACCGGGCATGACTTTCCCAATACAAAAGTTCACCGGGCATGGCTTTCCCAACACAAAAGTTCACCGGAGATGACTTTCCCAATACAAAAGTTCACCGGGCATGACTTTCCCAGTACAAAAGTTCACCGGAGATGACTTTCCCAATACAAAAGTTCACCGGGCATGACTTTCCCAATACAAAAGTTCACCGGAGATGACTTTCCCAATACAAAAGTTCACCGGGCATGACTTTCCCAATACAAATGTTCACCGGGCATGACTTTTCCAATACAAAAGTTCACCGGGCATGGCTTTCCCAACACAAAAGTTCACCGGGCATGACTTTCCCAATACAAATGTTCACCGGGCATGACTTTCCCAGTACAAAAGTTCACCGGAGATGACTTTCCCAATACAAAAGTTCAACGGGCATGACTTTCCCAATACAAAAGTTCACCGGAGATGACTTTCCCAATACAAAAGTTCACCGGGCATGACTTTCCCAATACAAAAGTTCACCGGGCATGACTTTCCCAATACAAAAGTTCACCGGGCATGACTTTCTCAATACAAAAGTTCACCGGACATGACTTTCCCAATACAAAAGTTCACCGGGCATGACTTTCCCAATACGAAAGTTCACCGGAGATGACTTTCCCCAATACAAAAGTTCACCGGGCATGACTTTCCCAATACAAATGTTCACCGGGCATGACTTTCCCAATACAAATGTTCACCGGGCATGACTTTCCCAATACAAATGTTCACCGGGCATGACTTTCCCAGTACAAAAGTTCACCGGGCATGACTTTCCCAATACAAAAGTTCACCGGGCATGACTTTTCCCAATACAAAAGTTCACCGGGCATGACTTTCCCAATACAAAAGTTCACCGGCATGACTTTCCCAATACAAAAGTTCACCGGGCATGACTTTCCCAATACGAAAGTTCACCGGAGATGACTTTCTCAATACAAAAGTTCACCGGGCATGACTTTCCCAATACAAAAGTTCACCGGGCATGACTTTCCCAATACAAAAGTTCACCGGGCATGACTTTCCTAATACAAAAGTTCACCGGAGATGACTTTCCCAATACAAAAGTTCACCGGGCATGACTTTCCCAATACAAAAGTTCACCGGGCATGACTTTCCCAATACAAAAGTTCACCGGAGATGACTTTCCCAATACAAAAGTTCACCGGGCATGACTTTCCCAATACAAAAGTTCACCGGCATGACTTTCCCAATACAAAAGTTCACCGGAGATGACTTTTCCCATACAAAAGTTCACCGGGCATGACTTTCCCAATACAAAAGTTCACCGGAGATGACTTTCCCAATACAAAAGTTCACCGGGCATGACTTTCCCAATACAAAAGTTCACCGGGCATGACTTTCCCAATACAAAAGTTCACCGGGCATGACTTTCCCAATACAAAAGTTCACCGGGCATGACTTTCCCAATACAAAAGTTCACCGGGCATGACTTTCCCAATACAAAAGTTCACCGGAGATGACTTTCCCAATACAAAAGTTCACCGGGCATGACTTTCCCAATACAAATGTTTACCGGGCATGACTTTCCCAATACAAAAGTTCGCCGGGCATGACTTTCCCAATTCAAAAGTTCACCGGAGATGACTTTTCCCATACAAAAGTTCACCGGAGATGACTTTCCCAATACAAAAGTTCACCGGAGATGACTTTCCCAATACAAAAGTTCACGGGCATGACTTTCCCAATACAAATGTTCACCGGGCATGACTTTCCCAATACAAATGTTCACCGGGCATGACTTTCCCAATACAAATGTTCACCGGGCATGACTTTCCCAATACAAATGTTCACCGGGCATGACTTTCCCAATACAAAAGTTCACCGGGCATGACTTTCCCAATACAAAAGTTCACCGGGCATGGCTTTCCCAACACAAAAGTTCACCGGAGATGACTTTCCCAATACAAAAGTTCACCGGGCATGACTTTCCCAATACAAAAGTTCACCGGAGATGACTTTCCCAATACAAAAGTTCACCGGGCATGACTTTCCCAATACAAAAGTTCACCGGGCATGACTTTCCCAATACAAAAGTTCACCGGAGATGACTTTCCCAATACAAAAGTTCACCGGGCATGACTTTCCCAATACAAATGTTCACCGGGCATGACTTTCCCAATACAAAAGTTCACCGGGCATGACTTTCCCAATACAAAAGTTCACCGGAGATGACTTTTCCCATACAAAAGTTCACCGGAGATGACTTTCCCTAAAAAAAATTCACCGGGCATGACTTTCCCAATACAAAAGTTCACCGGGCATGACTTTCCCAATACAAAAGTTCACCGGAGATGACTTTCCCAATACAAAAGTTCACCGGGCATGACTTTCCCAATACAAAAGTTCACCGGGCATGACTTTCCCAATACAAAAGTTCACCGGGCATGACTTTCCCAATACAAAAGTTCACCGGGCATGACTTTCCCAATACAAAAGTTCACCGGGCATGACTTTCCCAATACAAAAGTTCACCGGGCATGACTTTCCCAATACAAAAGTTCACCGGGCATGAATTTCCCAATACAAAAGTTCACCGGGCATGGCTTTCCCAACACAAAAGTTCACCGGGCATGACTTTCCCAATACAAAAGTTCACCGGGCATGAATTTCCCAATACAAATGTTCACCGGGCATGACTTTGCCAATACAAAAGTTCACCGGGCATGGCTTTCCCAACACAAAAAATCACCGGAGATGACTTTCCCAATACAAAAGTTCACCGGGCATGACTTTCCCAATACAAAAGTTCACCGGGCATGACTTTCCCAATACAAAAGTTTCACCGGAGATGACTTTTCCCATACAAAAGTTCACCGGAGATGACTTTCCCAATACAAAAGTTCACCGGGCATGACTTTCCCAATAAAAAAGTTCACCGGGCATGACTTTCCCAATACAAAAGTTCACCGGGCATGACTTTCCAATACAAATGTTCACCGGGCATGACTTTCCCAATACAAAAGTTCACCGGGCATGACTTTCCCAATACAAAAGTTCACCGGCATGGCTTTCCCAACACAAAAGTTCACCGGAGATGACTTTCCCAATACAAAAGTTCACCGGGCATGACTTTCCCAGTACAAAAGTTCACCGGAGATGACTTTCCCAATACAAAAGTTCACCGGGCATGACTTTCCCAATACAAAAGTTCACCGGAGATGACTTTCCCAATACAAAAGTTCACCGGGCATGACTTTCCCAATACAAATGTTCACCGGGCATGACTTTTCCAATACAAAAGTTCACCGGGCATGGCTTTCCCAACACAAAAGTTCACCGGGCATGACTTTCCCAATACAAATGTTCACCGGGCATGACTTTCCCAGTACAAAAGTTCACCGGAGATGACTTTCCCAATACAAAAGTTCAACGGGCATGACTTTCCCAATACAAAAGTTCACCGGAGATGACTTTCCCAATACAAAAGTTCACCGGGCATGACTTTCCCAATACAAAAGTTCACCGGGCATGACTTTCCCAATACAAAAGTTCACCGGGCATGACTTTCTCAATACAAAAGTTCACCGGACATGACTTTCCCAATACAAAAGTTCACCGGGCATGACTTTCCCAATACGAAAGTTCACCGGAGATGACTTTCCCAATACAAAAGTTCACCGGGCATGACTTTCCCAATACAAATGTTCACCGGGCATGACTTTCCCAATACAAATGTTCACCGGGCATGACTTTCCCAATACAAATGTTCACCGGGCATGACTTTCCCAGTACAAAAGTTCACCGGGCATGACTTTCCCAATACAAAAGTTCACCGGGCATGACTTTCCCAATACAAAAGTTCACCGGGCATGACTTTCCCAATACAAAAGTTCACCGGGCATGACTTTCCCAATACAAAAGTTCACCGGGCATGACTTTCCCAATACGAAAGTTCACCGGAGATGACTTTCTCAATACAAAAGTTCACCGGGCATGACTTTCCCAATACAAAAGTTCACCGGGCATGACTTTCCCAATACAAAAGTTCACCGGGCATGACTTTCCTAATACAAAAGTTCACCGGAGATGACTTTCCCAATACAAAAGTTCACCGGGCATGACTTTCCCAATACAAAAGTTCACCGGGCATGACTTTCCCAATACAAAAGTTCACCGGAGATGACTTTCCCAATACAAAAGTTCACCGGGCATGACTTTCCCAATACAAAAGTTCACCGGGCATGACTTTCCCAATACAAAAGTTCACCGGAGATGACTTTTCCCATACAAAAGTTCACCGGGCATGACTTTCCCAATACAAAAGTTCACCGGAGATGACTTTCCCAATACAAAAGTTCACCGGGCATGACTTTCCCAATACAAAAGTTCACCGGGCATGACTTTCCCAATACAAAAGTTCACCGGGCATGACTTTCCCAATACAAAAGTTCACCGGGCATGACTTTCCCAATACAAAAGTTCACCGGGCATGACTTTCCCAATACAAAAGTTCACCGGAGATGACTTTCCCAATACAAAAGTTCACCGGGCATGACTTTCCCAATACAAATGTTTACCGGGCATGACTTTCCCAATACAAAAGTTCGCCGGGCATGACTTTCCCATTCAAAAGTTCACCGGAGATGACTTTCCCCATACAAAAGTTCACCGGAGATGACTTTCCCAATACAAAAGTTCACCGGAGATGACTTTCCCAATACAAAAGTTCACCGGGCATGACTTTCCCAATACAAATGTTCACCGGGCATGACTTTCCCAATACAAATGTTCACCGGGCATGACTTTCCCAATACAAATGTTCACCGGGCATGACTTTCCCAATACAAATGTTCACCGGGCATGACTTTCCCAGTACAAAAGTTCACCGGAGATGACTTTCCCAATACAAAAGTTCACCGGGCATGACTTTCCCAATACAAAAGTTCACCGGAGATGACTTTCCCAATACAAAAGTTCACCGGGCATGACTTTCCCAATACAAAAGTTCACCGGGCATGACTTTCCCAATACAAAAGTTCACCGGGCATGACTTTCCCAATACAAAAGTTCACCGGGCATGACTTTCCCAATACAAAGTTCACCGGGCATGACTTTCCCAATACAAAAGTTCACCGGGCATGACTTTCCCAATACAAAAGTTCACCGGGCATGAATTTCCCAATACAAAAGTTCACCGGGCATGGCTTTCCCAACACAAAAGTTCACCGGGCATGACTTTCCCAATACAAAAGTTCACCGGGCATGAATTTCCCAATACAAATGTTCACCGGGCATGACTTTGCCAATACAAAAAGTTCACCGGGCATGGCTTTCCCAACACAAAAAATCACCGGAGATGACTTTCCCAATACAAAAGTTCACCGGGCATGACTTTCCCAATACAAAAGTTCACCGGGCATGACTTTCCCCAATACAAAAGTTCACCGGAGATGACTTTTCCCATACAAAAGTTCACCGGAGATGACTTTCCCAATACAAAAGTTCACCGGGCATGACTTTCCCAATAAAAAAGTTCACCGGGCATGACTTTCCCAATACAAAAGTTCACCGGGCATGACTTTCCCAATACAAATGTTCACCGGGCATGACTTTCCCAATACAAAAGTTCACCGGGCATGACTTTCCCAATACAAAAGTTCACCGGGCATGACTTTCCCAATACAAATGTTCACCGGGCATGACTTTCCCAATACAAGTGTTCACCGGGCATGACTTTCCCAATACAAAAGTTCACCGGGCATGACTTTCCCAATACAAAAGTTCACCGGGCATGACTTTCCCAATACAAAAGTTCACCGGAGATGACTTTTCCCATACAAAAGTTCACCGGGCATGACTTTCCCAATACAAATGTTCACCGGGCATGACTTTCCCAGTACAAAAGTTCACCGGAGATGACTTTCCCAATACAAAAGTTCAACGGGCATGACTTTCCCAATACAAAAGTTCACCGGAGATGACTTTCCCAATACAAAAGTTCACCGGGCATGACTTTCCCAATACAAAAGTTCACCGGGCATGACTTTCCCAATACAAAAGTTCACCGGAGATGACTTTCCCAATACAAAAGTTCACCGGGCATGACTTTCCCAATACAAAAGTTCACCGGGCATGACTTTCCCAATACAAAAGTTCAACGGGCATGACTTTCTCAATACAAAAGTTCACCGGACATGACTTTCCCAATACAAAAGTTCACCGGGCATGACTTTCCCAATACGAAAGTTCACCGGAGATGACTTTCCCAATACAAAAGTTCACCGGCCATGACTTTCCCAATACAAAAGTTCACCGGGCATGACTTTCCCAATACAAAAGTTCACCGGGCATGGCTTTCCCAATACAAAAGTTCACCGGGCATGACTTTCCCAATACAAAAGTTCACCGGGCATGACTTTCCCAATACAAAAGTTCACCGGGCATGACTTTCCCAATACAAAAGTTCACCGGGCATGACTTTCCCAATACAAAAGTTCACCGGGCATGACTTTCCCAATACAAAAGTTCACCGGGAATGAATTTCCCAATACAAATGTTCACCGGGCATGACTTTCCCAATACAAAAGTTCACCGGGCATGACTTTCCCAATACAAAAGTTCACCGGGCATGACTTTCCCAATACAAAAGTTCACCGGGAATGAATTTCCCAATACAAATGTTCACCGGGCATGACTTTGCCAATACAAAAGTTCACCGGAGATGACTTTCCCAATACAAAAGTTCACCGGGCATGGCTTTCCCAACACAAAAGTTCACCGGGCATGACTTTCCCAATACAAAAGTTAACCGGGCATGACTTTCCCAATACAAAAGTTCACCGGGCATGACTTTCCCAATACAAAAGTTCACCGGGCATGACTTTCCCAATACAAAAGTTCACCGGGCATGACTTTCCCAATACAAAAGTTCACCGGGCATGACTTTCTCAATACAAAAGTTCACCGGGCATGACTTTCCCAATACAAAAGTTCACCGGGCATGACTTTCCCAATACAAAAGTTCACCGGAGATGACTTTTCCCAATACAAAAGTTCACCGGGCATGACTTTGCCAATACAAAAGTTCACCGGAGATGGCTTTCCCAATACAAAAGTTCACCGGGCATGACTTTCCCAATACAAAAGTTCACTGGGCATGACTTTTCCCATACAAAAGTTCACCGGGCATGACTTTCCCAATACAAAAAATCACCGGAGATGACTTTCCCAATACAAAAGTTCACCGGAGATGACTTTCCCAATACAAAAGTTCACCGGGCATGACTTTCCCAATACAAAAGTTCACCGGAGATGACTTTTCCCATACAAAAGTTCACCGGAGATGACTTTCCCAATACAAATGTTCACCGGGCATGACTTTGCCAATACAAAAGTTCACCGGGCATGACTTTCTCAATACAAAAGTTCACCGGGCATGACTTTCCCAATACAAAAGTTCACCGGAGATGACTTTTCCCATACAAAAGTTCACCGGAGATGACTTTTCCCAATACAAAAGTTCACCGGGCATGACTTTCCCAATACAAAAGTTCACCGGAGATGACTTTCCCAATACAAAAGTTCTCCGGGCATGACTTTCCCAATACAAAAGTTCACCGGGCATGACTTTCCCAATACAAAAGTTCACCGGGCATGACTTTCCCAATACAAAAGTTCACCGGAGATGACTTTTCCCAATACAAAAGTTCACCGGGCATGACTTTGCCAATACAAAAGTTCACCGGAGATGGCTTTCCCAATACAAAAGTTCACCGGGCATGACTTTCCCAATACAAAAGTTCACCGGAGATGACTTTTCCCATACAAAAGTTCACCGGGCATGACTTTCCCAATACAAAAAATCACCGGAGATGACTTTCCCAATACAAAAGTTCACCGGAGATGACTTTCCCAATACAAAAGTTCACCGGGCATGACTTTCCCAATACAAAAGTTCACCGGGCATGACTTTCCCAATACAAAAGTTCACCGGAGATGACTTTTCCCATACAAAAGTTCACCGGAGATGACTTTCCCAATACAAATGTTCACCGGGCATGACTTTGCCAATACAAAAGTTCACCGGGCATGACTTTCTCAATACAAAAGTTCACCGGGCATGACTTTCCCAATACAAAAGTTCACCGGAGATGACTTTTCCCATACAAAAGTTCACCGGGCATGACTTTCCCAATACAAAAGTTCACCGGAGATGACTTTCCCAATACAAAAGTTCTCCGGGCATGACTTTCCCAATACAAAAGTTCACCGGGCATGACTTTCCCAATACAAAAGTTCACCGGGCATGACTTTCCCAATACAAAAGTTCACCGGGCATGACTTTCCCAATACAAAAGTTCACCGGGCATGACTTTCCTAATACAAAAGTTCACCGGAGATGACTTTTCCCATACAAAAGTTCACCGGGCATGACTTTCCCAATACAAAAGTTCACCGGGCATGACTTTCCCAATACAAAAGTTCACCGGAGATGACTTTCCCAATACAAAAGTTCACCGGGCATGACTTTCCCAATACAAAAGTTCACCGGGCATGACTTTCCCAATACAAAAGTTCAACGGGCATGACTTTCCCAATACAAAAAATCACCGGAGATGACTTTCCCAATACAAAAGTTCACCGGGCATGACTTTCCCAATACAAAAGTTCACCGGGCATGACTTTCCCAATACAAAAGTTCACCGGAGATGACTTTCCCAATACAAAAGTTCACCGGGCATGACTTTCCCAATACAAAAGTTCACCGGAGATGACTTTCCCAATACAAAAGTTCACCGGGCATGACTTTCCCAATACAAAAGTTCACCGGGCATGACTTTCCCAATACAAATGTTCACCGGGCATGACTTTCCCAATACAAGTGTTCACCGGGCATGACTTTCCCAATACAAAAGTTCACCGGGCATGACTTTCCCAATACAAAAGTTCACCGGGCATGACTTTCCCAATACAAAAGTTCACCGGGCATGACTTTCCCAATACAAAAGTTCACCGGAGATGACTTTCCCAATACAAAAGTTCACCGGGCATGACTTTCCCAATACAAAAGTTCACCGGGCATGACTTTCCCAATACAAATGTTCACCGGGCATGACTTTCCCAATACAAGTGTTCACCGGGCATGACTTTCCCAATACAAAAGTTCACCGGGCATGACTTTCCCAATACAAAAGTTCACCGGGCATGACTTTCCCAATACAAAAGTTCACCGGAGATGACTTTTCCCATACAAAAGTTCACCGGGCATGACTTTCCCAATACAAATGTTCACCGGGCATGACTTTCCCAATACAAAAGTTCACCGGGCATGACTTTCCCAATACAAAAGTTCACCGGAGATGACTTTCCCAATACAAAAGTTCACCGGGCATGACTTTCCTAATACAAAAGTTCACCAGGCATGACTTTTCCTATACAAAAGTTCACCGGAGATGACTTTTCCCATACAAAAGTTCACCGGGCATGACTTTCCCAATACAAAACTTCACCGGGCATGACTTTCCCAATACAAAAGTTCACCGGGCATGACTTTCCCAATACAAAAGTTCACCGGGCATGACTTTCCCAATACAAAAGTTCACCGGGCATGACTTTCCCAATACAAAAGTTCACCGGGCATGACTTTCCCAATACAAATGTTCACCGGGCATGACTTTCCCAATACAAAAGTTCACCGGGCATGACTTTCCCAATACAAAAGTTCACCGGGCATGACTTTCCCAATACAAAAAATCACCGGAGATGACTTTCCCAATACAAAAGTTCACCGGAGATGACTTTTCCCATACAAAAGTTCACCGGAGATGACTTTCCCAATACAAAAGTTCACCGGGCATGACTTTCCCAATACAAAAGTTCACCGGGCATGACTTTCCTAATACAAAAGTTCACCGGGCATGACTTTCCCAATACGAAAGTTCACCGGAGATGACTTTCCCAATACAAAAATTCACCGGGCATGACTTTCCCAATACAAAAGTTCACCGGGCATGACTTTCCCAATACAAAAGTTCACCGGAGATGACTTTCCCAATACAAAAGTTCACCGGGCATGACTTTCCCAATACAAAAGTTCACCGGGCATGACTTTCCCAATACAAAAAATCACCGGAGATGACTTTTCCCATACAAAAGTTTACTGGAGATGACTTTTCCCATACAAAAGTTCACCGGGCATGACTTTCCCAATACAAAAGTTCACCGGGCATGACTTTCCCAATACAAAAGTTCACCGGAGATGACTTTTCCCATACAAAAGTTCACCGGGCATGACTTTCCCAATACAAATGTTCACCGGGCATGACTTTCCCAATACAAAAGTTCACCGGGCATGACTTTCCCAATACAAAAGTTCACCGGGCATGACTTTCCCAATACAAAAAATCACGGGAGATGACTTTCCCAATACAAAAGTTCACCGGAGATGACTTTTCCCATACAAAAGTTCACCGGAGATGACTTTCCCAATACAAAAGTTCACCGGGCATGACTTTCCCAATACAAAAGTTCACCGGGCATGATTTTCCCAATACAAAAGTTCACCGGGCATGACTTTCCCAATACGAAAGTTCACCGGAGATGACTTTCCCAATACAAAAGTTCACCGGGCATGACTTCCTCAATACAAAAGTTCACCGGGCATGAATTTCCCAATACAAAAGTTCACCGGGCATGACTTTCCCAATACAAAAGTTCACCGGGCATGACTTTCCCAATACAAAAGTTCACCGGGCATGACTTTCCTAATACAAAAGTTCACCGGAGGTGACTTTTCCCATACAAAAGTTCACCGGGCATGACTTTCCCAATACAAAAGTTCACCGGGCATGACTTTCCCAATACAAAAGTTCACCGGAGATGACTTTCCCAATACAAAAGTTCACCGGGCATGACTTTCCCAATACAAAAGTTCACCGGGCATGACTTTCCCAATACAAAATTTCAACGGGCATGACTTTCCCAATACAAAAGTTCACCGGGCATGACTTTCCCAATACAAAAGTTCACCGGGCATGACTTTCCCAATACAAAAATTCACCGGAGATGACTTTCCCAATACAAAAGTTCACCGGGCATGACTTTCCCAATACAAAAGTTCACCGGAGATGACTTTCCCAATACAAAAGTTCACCGGGCATGACTTTCCCAATACAAAAGTTCACCGGGCATGACTTTCCCAATACAAATGTTCACCGGGCATGACTTTCCCAATACAAATGTTCACCGGGCATGACTTTCCCAATACAAAAGTTCACCGGGCATGACTTTCCCAATACAAAAGTTCACCGGGCATGACTTTCCCAATACAAAAGTTCACCGGAGATGACTTTCCCATACAAAAGTTCACCGGGCATGACTTTCCCAATACAATTGTTCACCGGGCATGACTTTCCCAATACAAAAGTTCACCGGGCATGACTTTCCCAATACAAAAGTTCACCGGAGATGACTTTCCCAATACAAAAGTTCACCGGGCATGACTTTCCTAATACAAAAGTTCACCGGAGATGACTTTTCCCATACAAAAGTTCACCGGGCATGACTTTCCCAATACAAAAGTTCACCGGGCATGACTTTCCCAATACAAAAGTTCACCGGGCATGACTTTCCCAATACAAAAGTTCACCGGGCATGACTTTCCCAATACAAAAGTTCACCGGGCATGACTTTCCCAATACAAATGTTCACCGGGCATGACTTTCCCAATACAAAAGTTCACCGGGCATGACTTTCCCAATATAAAAGTTCACCGGGCATGACTTTCCCAATACAAAAAATCACCGGAGATGACTTTCCCAATACAAAAGTTCACCGGAGATGACTTTTCCCATACAAAAGTTCACCGGAGATGACTTTCCCAATACAAAAGTTCACCGGGCATGACTTTCCCAATACAAAAGTTCACCGGGCATGACTTTCCCAATACAAAAGTTCACCGGGCATGACTTTCCCAATACGAAAGTTCACCGGAGATGACTTTCCCAATACAAAAGTTCACCGGGCATGACTTTCCCAATACAAAAGTTCACCGGGCATGACTTTCCCAATACAAAAGTTCACCGGAGATGACTTTCCCAATACAAAAATTCACCGGGCATGACTTTCCCAATACAAAAGTTCACCGGGCATGACTTTCCCAATACAAAAAATCACCGGAGATGACTTTTCCCATACAAAAGTTCACTGGAGATGATTTTCCCATACAAAAGTTCACCGGGCATGACTTTCCCAATACAAAAGTTCACCGGACATGACTTTCCCAATACAAAAGTTCACCGGAGATGACTTTTCCCATACAAAAGTTCACCGGGCATGACTTTCCCAATACAAATGTTCACCGGGCATGACTTTCCCAATACAAAAGTTCACCGGGCATGACTTTCCCAATACAAAAGTTCACCGGGCATGACTTTCCCAATACAAAAAATCACGGGAGATGACTTTCCCAATACAAAAGTTCACCGGAGATGACTTTTCCCATACAAAAGTTCACCGGAGATGACTTTCCCAATACAAAAGTTCACCGGGCATGACTTCCCCAATACAAAAGTTCACCGGGCATGACTTTCCCAATACAAAAGTTCACCGGGCATGACTTTCCCAATACGAAAGTTCACCGGAGATGACTTTCCCAATACAAAAGTTCACCGGGCATGACTTTCCCAATACAAAAGTTCACCGGGCATGACTTTCCCAATACGAAAGTTCACCGGAGATGACTTTCCCAATACAAAAGTTCACCGGGCATGACTTTCTCAATACAAAAGTTCACCGGGCATGAATTTCCCAATACAAAAGTTCACCGGGCATGACTTTGCCAATACAAAAGTTCACCGGGCATGACTTTCCCAATACAAAAGTTCACCGGGCATGACTTTCCCAATACAAAAGTTCACCGGGCATGACTTTCCCAATACAAATGTTCACCGGGCATGACTTTCCCAATACAAAAGTTCACCGGGCATGACTTTCCCAATACAAAAGTTCACCGGGCATGACTTTCCCAATACAAAAAATCACGGGAGATGACTTTCCCAATACAAAAGTTCACCGGAGATGACTTTTCCCATACAAAAGTTCACCGGAGATGACTTTTCCAATACAAAAGTTCACCGGGCATGACTTTCCCAATACAAAAGTTCACCGGGCATGACTTTCCCAATACAAAAGTTCACCGGGCATGACTTTCCCAATACGAAAGTTCACCGGAGATGACTTTCCCAATACAAAAGTTCACCGGGCATGACTTTCTCAATACAAAAGTTCACCGGGCATGAATTTCCCAATACAAAAGTTCACCGGGCATGACTTTCCCAATACAAAAGTTCACCGGGCATGACTTTCCCAATACAAAAGTTCACCGGGCATGACTTTCCTAATACAAAAGTTCACCGGAGGTGACTTCTCCCATACAAAAGTTCACCGGGCATGACTTTCCCAATACAAAAGTTCACCGGGCATGACTTTCCCAATACAAAAGTTCACCGGAGATGACTTTCCCAATACAAAAGTTCACCGGGCATGACTTTCCCAATACAAAAGTTCACCGGGCATGACTTTCCCAATACAAAATTTCAACGGGCATGACTTTCCCAATACAAAAAATCACCGGAGATGACTTTCCCAATACAAAAGTTCACCGGGCATGACTTTCCCAGTACAAAAGTTCACCGGGCATGACTTTCCCAATACAAAAGTTCACCGGAGATGACTTTCCCAATACAAAAGTTCACCGGGCATGACTTTCCCAATACAAAAGTTCACCGGAGATGACTTTCCCAATACAAAAGTTCACCGGGCATGACTTTCCCAATACAAAAGTTCACCGGGCATGACTTTCCCAATACAAATGTTCACCGGGCATGACTTTCCCAATACAAATGTTCACCGGGCATGACTTTCCCAATACAAAAGTTCACCTGGCATGACTTTCCCAATACAAAAGTTCACCGGGCATGACTTTCCCAATACAAAAGTTCACCGGAGATGACTTTTCCCATACAAAAGTTCACCGGGCATGACTTTCCCAATACAAATGTTCACCGGGCATGACTTTCCCAATACAAAAGTTCACCGGGCATGACTTTCCCAATACAAAAGTTCACCGGGCATGACTTTCCCAATACAAAAGTTCACCGGGCATGACTTTCCTAATACAAAAGTTCACCGGAGATGACTTTTCCCATACAAAAGTTCACCGGGCATGACTTTCCCAATACAAAAGTTCACCGGGCATGACTTTCCCAATACAAAAGTTCACCGGGCATGACTTTCCCAATACAAAAGTTCACCGGGCATGACTTTCCCAATACAAAAGTTCACCGGGCATGACTTTCCCAATACAAATGTTCACCGGGCATGACTTTCCCAATACAAAAGTTCACCGGGCATGACTTTCCCAATACAAAAGTTCACCGGGCATGACTTTCCCAATACAAAAAATCACCGGAGATGACTTTCCCAATACAAAAGTTCACCGGAGATGACTTTTCCCATACAAAAGTTCACCGGGCATGACTTTCCCAATACGAAAGTTCACCGGGCATGACTTTCCCAATACGAAAGTTCACCGGAGATGACTTTCCCAATACAAAAGTTCACCGGGCATGACTTTCCCAATACAAAAGTTCACCGGGCATGACTTTCCCAATACAAAAGTTCACCGGAGATGACTTTCCCAATACAAAAGTTCACCGGGCATGACTTTCCCAATACGAAAGTTCACCGGAGATGACTTTCCCAATACAAAAGTTCACCGGGCATGACTTTCCCAATACAAAAGTTCACCGGGCATGACTTTCCCAATACAAAAGTTCACCGGAGATGACTTTCCCAATACAAAAGTTCACCGGGCATGACTTTCCCAATACAAAAGTTCACCGGGCATGACTTTCCCAATACAAAAAATCACCGGAGATGACTTTTCCCATACAAAAGTTCACTGGAGATGACTTTTCCCATACAAAAGTTCACCGGGCATGACTTTCCCAATACAAAAGTTCACCGGGCATGACTTTCCCAATACAAAAGTTCACCGGAGATGACTTTTCCCATACAAAAGTTCACCGGGCATGACTTTCCCAATACAAATGTTCACCGGGCATGACTTTCCCAATACAAAAGTTCACCGGGCATGACTTTCCCAATACAAAAGTTCACCGGAGATGACTTTTCCCATACAAAAGTTCACCGGAGATGACTTTCCCAATACAAAAGTTCACCGGGCATGACTTTCCCAATACAAAAGTTCACCGGGCATGACTTTCCCAATACAAAAGTTCACCGGGCATGACTTTCCCAATACGAAAGTTCACCGGAGATGACTTTCCCAATACAAAAGTTCACCGGGCATGACTTTCTCAATACAAAAGTTCACCGGGCATGAATTTCCCAATACAAAAGTTCACCGGGCATGACTTTGCCAATACAAAAGTTCACCGGAGATGGCTTTCCCAACACAAAAGTTCACCGGGCATGACTTTCCCAATACAAAAGTTCACCGGGCATGACTTTCCCAATACAAAAGTTCACCGGGCATGACTTTGCCAATACAAAAGTTCACCGGAGATGACTTTCCCAATACAAAAGTTCACCGGGCATGACTTTCCCAATACAAAAGTTCACCGGGCATGACTTTCCCAATACAAAAGTTCACCGGGCATGACTTTCCCAATACAAAAGTTCACCGGAGATGGCTTTCCCAATACAAAAGTTCACCGGGCATGACTTTCCCAATACAAAAGTTCACAGGGCATGACTTTCCCAATACAAAAGTTCACCGGGCATGACTTTCCCAATACAAAAGTTCACCGGGCATGACTTTCTCAATACAAAAGTTCACCGGGCATGAATTTCCCAATACAAAAGTTCACCGGGCATGACTTTCCCAATACAATAGTTCACCGGGCATGACTTTCCCAATACAAAAGTTCACCGGGCATGACTTTCCCAATACAAAAGTTCACCGGGCAAGACTTTCCCAATACAAAAGTTCACCGGGCATGACTTTCCCAATACAAAAGTTCACCGGGCATGACTTTCCCAATACAAAAGTTCACCGGGCATGACTTTCCCAATACAAAAGTTCACCGGGCATGACTTTCCCAATACAAAAGTTCACCGGAGATGACTTTCCCAATACAAAAGTTCACCGGGCATGACTTTCCCAATACAAAAGTTCACCGGGCATGACTTTCCCAATACGAAAGTTCACCGGGCATGACTTTCCCAATACAAAATTTCACCGGGCATGACTTTCCCAATACGAAAGTTCACCGGGCATGACTTTCTTAATACAAAAGTTCACCGGAGATGACTTTCCCAATACAAAAGTTCACCGGGCATGACTTTCCCAATACAAAAGTTCACCGGAGATGACTTTTCCAATACAAAAGTTCACCGGGCATGGCTTTCCCAACACAAAAGTTCACCGGGCATCACTTTCCCAATACAAAAGTTCACCGGAGATGACTTTCCCAATACAACAGTTCACCAGGCATGACTTTTCCCATACAAAAGTTCACCGGAGATGACTTTTCCCATACAAAAGTTCACCGGGCATGACTTTCCCAATACAAATGTTCACCGGGCATGACTTTCCCAATACAAAAGTTCACCGGGCATGACTTTCCCAATACAAAAGTTCACCGGGCAAGACTTTCCCAATACAAAAGTTCACCGGGCATGACTTTCCCAATACAAAAGTTCACCGGGCATGACTTTCCCAATACAAAAGATCACCGGGCAAGACTTTCCCAATACGAAAGTTCACCGGGCATGACTTTCCCAATACAAAAGTTCACCGGGCATGACTTTCCCAATACAAAAGTTCACCGGAGATGACTTTCCCAATACAAAAGTTCACCGGGCATGACTTTCCCAATACAAAAGTTCACCGGGCATGACTTTCCCAATACGAAAGTTCACCGGGCATGACTTTCCCAATACAAAAGTTCACCGGGCATGACTTTCCCAATACGAAAGTTCACCGGGCATGACTTTCTTAATACAAAAGTTCACCGGAGATGACTTTCCCAATACAAAAGTTCACCGGGCATGACTTTCCCAATACAAAAGTTCACCGGAGATGACTTTTCCAATACAAAAGTTCACCGGGCATGGCTTTCCCAACACAAAAGTTCACCGGGCATCACTTTCCCAATACAAAAGTTCACCGGAGATGACTTTCCCAATACAACAGTTCACCAGGCATGACTTTTCCCATACAAAAGTTCACCGGAGATGACTTTTCCCATACAAAAGTTCACCGGGCATGACTTTCCCAATACAAATGTTCACCGGGCATGACTTTCCCAATACAAAAGTTCACCGGGCATGACTTTCCCAATACAAAAGTTCACCGGGCATGACTTTCCCAATACAAATGTTCACCGGGCATGACTTTCCCAATACAAAAGTTCACCGGGCATGACTTTCCCAATACAAAAGTTCACCGGGCAAGACTTTCCCAATACGAAAGTTCACCGGGCATGACTTTCCCAATACAAAAGTTCACCGGAGATGACTTTCCCAATACAAAAGTTCACCGGGCATGACTTTCCCAATACAAAAGTTTACCGGAGATGACTTTTCCAATACAAAAGTTCACCGGGCATGGCTTTCCCAACACAAAAGTTCACCGGGCATGACTTTCCCAATACAAAAGTTCACCGGAGATGACTTTCCCAATACAAAAGTTCACCAGGCATGACTTTTCCCATACAAAAGTTCACCGGAGATGACTTTTCCCATACAAAAGTTCACCGGGCATGACTTTCCCAATACAAATGTTCACCGGGCATGACTTTCCCAATACAAAAGTTCACCGGGCATGACTTTCCCAATACAAAAGTTCACCGGGCATGACTTTCCCAATACAAAAAATCACCGGAGATGACTTTTCCCATACAAAAGTTCACCGGGCATGACTTTCCCAATACAAAAAATCACCGGAGATGACTTTCCCAATACAAAAGTTCACCGGAGATGACTTTCCCAATACAAAAGTTCACCGGGCATGACTTTCCAAATACAAAAGTTCACCGGGCATGACTTTCCCAATACAAAAGTTCACCGGAGATGACTTTTCCCATACAAAAGTTCACCGGAGATGACTTTCCCAATACAAATGTTCACCGGGCATGACTTTGCCAATACAAAAGTTCACCGGGCATGACTTTCCCAATACAAAAGTTCACCGGGCATGACTTTCTCAATACAAAAGTTCACCGGGCATGACTTTCCCAATACAAAAGTTCACCGGAGATGACTTTCCCAATACAAAAGTTCACCGGGCATGACTTTCCCAATAAAAAAGTTCACCGGGCATGACTTTCCCAATACAAAAGTTCACCGGGCATGACTTTCCCAATACAAAAGTTCACCGGGCATGAATTTCCCAATACAAATGTTCACCGGGCATGACTTTGCCAATACAAAAGTTCACCGGGCATGAATTTCCCAATACAAAAGTTCACCGGGCATGACTTTCCTAATACAAAAGTTCACCGGGCATGACTTTCCCAATACAAAAGTTCACCGGGCATGACTTTCCCAATACAAAAGTTCACCGGGCATGACTTTCCCAATACAAAAAATCACCGGAGATGACTTTCCCAATACAAAAGTTCACCGGAGATGACTTTCCCAATACAAAAGTTCACCGGAGATGACTTTCCCAATACAAAAGTTCACGGGGCATGACTTTCCCAATACAAAAGTTCACCGGGCATGACTTTCCCAATACAAAAGTTCACCGGGCATGACTTTCCCAATATAAATGTTCACCGGGCATGACTTTCCCAATACAAAAGTTCACCGCGCATGACTTTCCCAATACAAAAGTTCACCGGGCATGACTTTCCCAATACAAAAGTTCACGGGGCATGACTTTCCCAATACAAAAGTTCACCGGGCATGACTTTCCCAATACAAAAGTTCACCGGGCATGACTTTCCCAATATAAATGTTCACCGGGCATGACTTTCCCAATACAAAAGTTCACCGCGCATGACTTTCCCAATACAAAAGTTCACCGGGCATGACTTTCCCAATACAAAAGTTCACCGGGCATGACTTTCCCAATACAAAAGTTCACCGGGCATGACTTTCCCAATACAAAAGTTCACCGGGCATGACTTTCTCAATACAAAAGTTCACCGGAGATGACTTTCCCAATACAAAAGTTCACCGGGCATGACTTTCCCAATACAAAAGTTCACCGGGCATGACTTTCCCAATACAAAAGTTCACCGGAGATGACTTCCCCAATACAAAAGTTCACCGGAGATGACATTCCCAATACAAAAGTTCACCGGGCATGACTTTCCCAATACAAAAGTTCACCGGGCATGACTTTGCCAATACAAAAGTTCACCGGGCATGACTTTCCCAATACAAATGTTCACCGGAGATGACTTTCCCAATACAAAAGTTCACCGGGCATGACTTTCCCAATACAAAAGTTCACCGGAGATGACTTTCCCAATACAAAAGTTCACCGGGCATGACATTCTCAATACAAAAGTTCACCGGGCATGACTTTCCCAATACAAAAGTTCACCGGGCATGACTTTCCCAGTACAAAAGTTCACCGGGCATGACTTTCCCAATACAAAAGTTCACCGGGCATGACTTTCCCAATACAAAAGTTCACCGGAGATGACTTTCCCAATACAAAAGTTCACCGGGCATGACTTTCCCAATACAAAAGTTCACCGGAGATGACTTTCCCAATACAAAAGTTCACCGGGCATGACTTTCCCAATACAAAAGTTCACCGGGCATGACTTTTCCCATACAAAAGTTCACCGGAAATGACTTTTCCCAATACAAAAGTTCACCGGGCATGACTTTCCCAATACAAAAGTTCACCGGAGATGACTTTGCCAATACAAAAGTTCACCGGAGATGACTTTTCCCATACAAAAGTTCACCGGGCATGACTTTCCCAATACAAAAGTTCACCGGGCATGACTTTCCCAATACAAAAGTTCACCGGGCATGACTTTCCCAATACAAAAGTTCACCGGGCATGACTTTCCCAATACAAAAGTTCACCGGGCATGACTTTCCCAATACAAAAGTTCACCGGGCATGACTTTCCTAATACAAATGTTCACCGGAGAAGACTTTCCCAATACAAAAGTTCACCGGGCATGACTTTCCCAATACAAAAGTTCACCGGGCATGACTTTCCCAATACAAAAGTTCACCGGAGATGACTTTCCCAATACAAAAGTTCACCGGGCATGACTTTCCCAATACAAAAGTTCACCGGGCATGACTTTCCCAATACAAAAGTTCACCGGAGATGACTTTTCCCACACAAAATTTCACCGGGCATGACTTTCCCAATACAAAAGTTCACCGGGCATGACTTTCCCAATACAAAAGTTCACCGTGCATGACTTTCCCAATACAAAAGTTCACCGGAGATGACTTTTCCCATACAAAAGTTCACCGGGCATGACTTTCCTAATACAAAAGTTTACCAGGCATGACTTTTCCCATACAAAAGTTCACCGGAGATGACTTTTCCCATACAAAAGTTCACCGGGCATGACTTTCCCAGTACAAAAGTTCACCGGGCATGACTTTCCCAATACAAAAGTTCACCGGGCATGACTTTCCCAATACGAAAGTTCACCGGAGATGACTTTCCCAATACAAAAGTTCACCGGAGATGACTTTCCCAATACAAAAGTTCACCGGGCATAACTTTCCCAATACAAAAGTTCACCGGAGATGACTTTCCCAATACAAAAGTTTACCGGGCATGACTTTCCCAATACAAAAGTTCACCGGGCATGACTTTCCTAATACAAATGTTCACCGGAGATGACTTTCCCAATACAAAAGTTCACCGGGCATGACTTTCCCAATACAAAAGTTCACCGGGCATGACTTTCCCAATACAAAAGTTCACCGGAGATGACTTTCCCAATACAAAAGTTCACCGGGCATGACTTTCCCAATACAAAAGTTCACCGGGCATGACTTTCCCAATACAAAAGTTCACCGGAGATGACTTTTCCCACACAAAATTTCACCGGGCATGACTTTCCCAATACAAAAGTTCACCGGGCATGACTTTCCTAATACAAAAGTTCACCGGGCATGACTTTCCCAATACAAAAGTTCACCGGGCATGACTTTCCCAATACAAAAGTTCACCGGGCATGACTTTCCCAATACAAAAAATCACCGGAGATGATTTTCCCAATACAAAAGTTCACCGGAGATGACTTTCCCAATACAAAAGTTCACCGGAGATGACTTTCCCAATACAAAAGTTCACGGGGCATGACTTTCCCAATACAAAAGTTCACCGGGCATGACTTTCCCAATACAAAAGTTCACCGGGCATGACTTTCCCAATATAAATGTTCACCGGGCATGACTTTCCCAATACAAAAGTTCACCGCGCATGACTTTCCCAATACAAAAGTTCACCGGGCATGACTTTCCCAATACAAAAGTTCACCGGGCATGACTTTCCCAATACAAAAGTTCACCGGGCATGACTTTCCCAATACAAAAGTTCACCGGGCATGACTTTCCCAATACAAAAGTTCACCGGAGATGACTTTCCCAATACAAAAGTTCACCGGGCATGACTTTCCCAATACAAAAGTTCACCGGAGATGACTTTTCCCACACAAAATTTCACCGGGCATGACTTTCCCAATACAAAAGTTCACCGGGCATGACTTTCCCAATACAAAAGTTCACCGTGCATGACTTTCCCAATACAAAAGTTCACCGGAGATGACTTTTCCCATACAAAAGTTCACCGGGCATGACTTTCCCAATACAAAAAATCACCGGAGATGACTTTCCCAATACAAAAGTTCACCGGAGATGACTTTCCCAATACAAAAGTTCACCGGAGATGACTTTCCCAATACAAAAGTTCACGGGGCATGACTTTCCCAATACAAAAGTTCACCGGGCATGACTTTCCCAATACAAAAGTTCACCGGGCATGACTTTCCCAATATAAATGTTCACCGGGCATGACTTTCCCAATACAAAAGTTCACCGCGCATGACTTTCCCAATACAAAAGTTCACCGGGCATGACTTTCCCAATACAAAAGTTCACCGGGCATGACTTTCCCAATATAAATGTTCACCGGGCATGACTTTCCCAATACAAAAGTTCACCGCGCATGACTTTCCCAATACAAAAGTTCACCGGGCATGACTTTCCCAATATAAATGTTCACCGGGCATGACATTCCCAATACAAAAGTTCACCGGGCATGACTTTGCCAATACAAAAGTTCACCGGGCATGACTTTCCCAATACAAATGTTCACCGGAGATGACTTTCCCAATACAAAAGTTCACCGCGCATGACTTTTCCAATACAAAAGTTCACCGGGCATGACTTTCCCAATACAAAAGTTCACCGGGCATGACTTTCCCAATACAAAAGTTCACCGGGCATGACTTTCCCAATACAAAAGTTCACCGGGCATGACATTCCCAATACAAAAGTTCACCGGGCATGACTTTCCCAATACAAAAGTTCACCGGGCATGACTTTCCCAATATAAATGTTCACCGGGCATGATTTTCCCAATACAAAAGTTCACCGCGCATGACTTTCCCAATACAAAAGTTCACCGGGCATGACTTTCCCAATACAAAAGTTCACCGGGCATGACTTTCCCAATACAAAAGTTCACCGGGCGTGACTTTCCCAATACAAAAGTTCACCGGGCATGACTTTCTCAATACAAAAGTTCACCGGAGATGACTTTCCCAATACAAAAGTTCACCGGGCATGACTTTCCCAATACAAAAGTTCACCGGGCATGACTTTCCCAATACAAAAGTTCACCGGAGATGACTTCCCCAATACAAAAGTTCACCGGAGATGACTTTCCCAATACAAAAGTTCACCGGGCATGACTTTCCCAATACAAAAGTTCACCGGGCATGACTTTCCCAATACAAAAGTTCACCGGAGATGACTTTCCCAATACAAAAGTTCACCGGAGATGACTTTCCCAATACAAAAGTTCACCGGGCATGACTTTCCCAATACAAAAGTTCACCGGGCATGACTTTCCCAATACAAAAGTTCCCCGGGCATGACTTTCCCAATACAAAAGTTCACCGGGCATGACATTCCCAATACAAAAGTTCACCGGGCATGACTTTGCCAATACAAAAGTTCACCGGGCATGACTTTCCCAATACAAATGTTCACCGGAGATGACTTTCCCAATACAAAAGTTCACCGGGCATGACTTTCCCAATACAAAAGTTCACCGGGCATGACTTTCCCAATATAAATGTTCACCGGGCATGACTTTCCCAATACAAAAGTTCACCGGGCATGACTTTCCCAATACAAAAGTTCACCGGGCATGACTTTCCCAGTACAAAAGTTCACCGGGCATGACTTTCCCAATACAAAAGTTCACCGGGCATGACTTTCCCAATACAAAAGTTCACCGGAGATGACTTTCCCAATACAAAAGTTCACCGGGCATGACTTTCCCAATACAAAAGTTCACCGGAGATGACTTTCCCAATACAAAAGTTCACCGGGCATGACTTTCCCAATACAAAAGTTCACCGGGCATGACTTTTCCCATACAAAAGTTCACCGGAAATGACTTTTCCCAATACAAAAGTTCACCGGGCATGACTTTCCCAATACAAAAGTTCACCGGAGATGACTTTGCCAATACAAAAGTTCACCGGAGATGACTTTTCCCATACAAAAGTTCACCGGGCATGACTTTCCCAATACAAAAGTTCACCGGGCATGACTTTCCCAATACAAAAGTTCACCGGGCATGACTTTCCCAATACAAAAGTTCACCGGGCATGACTTTCCCAATACAAAAGTTCACCGGGCATGACTTTCCCAATACAAAAGTTCACCGGGCATGACTTTCCTAATACAAAAGTTCACCGGAGATGACTTTTCCCATACAAAAGTTCACCGGGCATGACTTTCCCAGTACAAAAGTTCACCGGGCATGACTTTCCCAATACAAAAGTTCACCGGGCATGACTTTCCCAATACGAAAGTTCACCGGAGATGACTTTCCCAATACAAAAGTTCACCGGAGATGACTTTCCCAATACAAAAGTTCACCGGGCATGACTTTCCCAATACAAAAGTTCACCGGAGATGACTTTCCCAATACAAAAGTTCACCGGGCATGACTTTCCCAATACAAAAGTTCACCGGGCATGACTTTCCCAATACAAAAGTTCACCGGAGATGACTTTTCCCATACAAAAGTTCACCGGAGATGACTTTGCCAATACAAAAGTTCACCGGAGATGACTTTCCCAATACAAAAGTTCACCGGGCATGACTTTCCCAATACAAAAGTTCACCGGAGATGACTTTTCCCATACAAAAGTTCACCGGGCATGACTTTCCCAATACAAAAGTTCAACGGGCATGACTTTCCCAATACAAAAGTTCACCGGGCATGACTTTCCCAATACAAAAGTTCACCGGAGATGACTTTTCCCATACAAAAGTTCACCGGGCATGACTTTCCTAATACAAAAGTTCACCAGGCATGACTTTTCCCATACAAAAGTTCACCGGAGATGACTTTTCCCATACAAAAGTTCACCGGGCATGACTTTCCCAATACAAATGTTCACCGGGCATGACTTTCCCAATACAAAAGTTCACCGGGCATGACTTTCCCAATACAAAAGTTCACCGGAGATGACTTTCCCAATACAAAAGTTCACCGGGCATGACTTTCCCAATACAAATGTTCACCGGAGATGACTTCCCAATACAAAAGTTCACCGGGCATGACTTTCCCAATACAAAAGTTCACCGGAGATGACTTTCCCAATACAAAAGTTCACCGGGCATGACATTCTCAATACAAAAGTTCACCGGGCATGACTTTCCCTATACAAAAGTTCACCGGGCATGACTTTCTCAATACAAAAGTTCACCGGGCATGACTTTCCCAATACAAAAGTTCACCGGGCATGACTTTCCCAATACAAAAGTTCACCGGAGATGACTTTCCCAATACAAAAGTTCACCGGGCATGACTTTCCCAATACAAAAGTTCACCGGAGATGACTTTCCCAATACAAAAGTTCACCGGGCATGACTTTCCCAATACAAAAGTTCACCGGAGATGACTTTCCCAATACAAAAGTTCACCGGAAATGACTTTTCCCAATACAAAAGTTCACCGGGCATGACTTTCCCAATACAAAAGTTCACCGGAGATGACTTTGCCAATACAAAAGTTCACCGGAGATGACTTTTCCCATGCAAAAGTTCACCGGGCATGACTTTCCCAATACAAAAGTTCACCGGGCATGACTTTCCCAATACAAAAGTTCACCGGGCATTACTTTCCCAATACAAAAGTTCACCGGGCATGACTTTCCCAATACAAAAGTTCACCGGGCATGACTTTCCCAATACAAAAGTTCACCGGGCATGACTTTCCCAATACAAAAGTTCACCGGAGATGACTTTCCCAATACAAAAGTTCACCGGGCATGACTTTCCCAATACAAAAGTTCACCGGGCATGACTTTCCCAATACAAAAGTTCACCGGGCATGACTTTCCCAATACAAAAGTTCACCGGAGATGACTTTTCTCATACAAAAGTTCACCGGGCATGACTTTCCTAATACAAAAGTTCACCAGGCATGACTTTTCCCATACAAAAGTTCACCGGAGATGACTTTTCCCATACAAAAGTTCACCGGGCATGACTTTCCCAATACAAAAGTTCACCGGGCATGACTTTCCCAATACGAAAGTTCACCGGGCATGACTTTCCCAATACGAAAGTTCACCGGAGATGACTTTCCCAATACAAAAGTTCACCGGAGATGACTTTCCCAATACAAAAGTTCACCGGGCATGACTTTCCCAATACAAAAGTTCACCGGACATGACTTTCCCAATACAAAAGTTCACCGGGCATGACTTTCCCAATACAAAAGTTCACCGGAGATGACTTTCCCAATACAAAAGTTCACCGGGCATGACTTTCCCAATACAAAAGTTCACCGGGCATGACTTTTCCCATACAAAAGTTCACCGGAAATGACTTTTCCCAATACAAAAGTTCACCGGGCATGACTTTCCCAATACAAAAGTTCACCGGAGATGACTTTGCCAATACAAAAGTTCACCGGAGATGACTTTTCCCATACAAAAGTTCACCGGGCATGACTTTCCCAATACAAAAGTTCACCGGGCATGACTTTCCCAATACAAAAGTTCACCGGCATGACTTTCCCAATACAAAAGTTCACCGGGCATGACTTTCCCAATACAAAAGTTCACCGGGCATGACTTTCCCAATACAAAAGTTCACCGGGCATGACTTTCCTAATACAAAAGTTCACCGGAGATGACTTTTCCCATACAAAAGTTCACCGGGCATGACTTTCCCAGTACAAAAGTTCACCGGGCATGACTTTCCCAATACAAAAGTTCACCGGGCATGACTTTCCCAATACGAAAGTTCACCGGAGATGACTTTCCCAATACAAAAGTTCACCGGAGATGACTTTCCCAATACAAAAGTTCACCGGGCATGACTTTCCCAATACAAAAGTTCACCGGAGATGACTTTCCCAATACAAAAGTTCACCGGGCATGACTTTCCCAATACAAAAGTTCACCGGGCATGACTTTCCCAATACAAAAGTTCACCGGAGATGACTTTTCCCATACAAAAGTTCACCGGAGATGACTTTGCCAATACAAAAGTTCACCGGAGATGACTTTCCCAATACAAAAGTTCACCGGGCATGACTTTCCCAATACAAAAGTTCACCGGAGATGACTTTTCCCATACAAAAGTTCACCGGGCATGACTTTCCCAATACAAAAGTTCAACGGGCATGACTTTCCCAATACAAAAGTTCACCGGGCATGACTTTCCCAATACAAAAGTTCACCGGAGATGACTTTTCCCATACAAAAGTTCACCGGGCATGACTTTCCTAATACAAAAGTTCACCAGGCATGACTTTTCCCATACAAAAGTTCACCGGAGATGACTTTTCCCATACAAAAGATCACCGGACATGACTTTCCCAATACAAATGTTCACCGGGCATGACTTTCCCAATACAAAAGTTCACCGGGCATGACTTTCCCAATACAAAAGTTCACCGGAGATGACTTTCCCAATACAAAAGTTCACCGGGCATGACTTTCCCAATACAAATGTTCACCGGAGATGACTTCCCAATACAAAAGTTCACCGGGCATGACTTTCCCAATACAAAAGTTCACCGGAGATGACTTTCCCAATACAAAAGTTCACCGGCATGACATTCTCAATACAAAAGTTCACCGGGCATGACTTTCCCTATACAAAAGTTCACCGGGCATGACTTTCTCAATACAAAAGTTCACCGGGCATGACTTTCCCAATACAAAAGTTCACCGGGCATGACTTTCCCAATACAAAAGTTCACCGGAGATGACTTTCCCAATACAAAAGTTCACCGGGCATGACTTTCCCAATACAAAAGTTCACCGGAGATGACTTTCCCAATACAAAAGTTCACCGGGCATGACTTTCCCAATACAAAAGTTCACCGGAGATGACTTTCCCAATACAAAAGTTCACCGGAAATGACTTTTCCCAATACAAAAGTTCACCGGGCATGACTTTCCCAATACAAAAGTTCACCGGAGATGACTTTGCCAATACAAAAGTTCACCGGAGATGACTTTTCCCATGCAAAAGTTCACCGGGCATGACTTTCCCAATACAAAAGTTCACCGGGCATGACTTTCCCAATACAAAAGTTCACCGGGCATTACTTTCCCAATACAAAAGTTCACCGGGCATGACTTTCCCAATACAAAAGTTCACCGGGCATGACTTTCCCAATACAAAAGTTCACCGGGCATGACTTTCCCAATACAAAAGTTCACCGGAGATGACTTTCCCAATACAAAAGTTCACCGGGCATGACTTTCCCAATACAAAAGTTCACCGGGCATGACTTTCCCAATACAAAAGTTCACCGGGCATGACTTTCCCAATACAAAAGTTCACCGGAGATGACTTTTCTCATACAAAAGTTCACCGGGCATGACTTTCCTAATACAAAAGTTCACCAGGCATGACTTTTTCCCATACAAAAGTTCACCGGAGATGACTTTTCCCATACAAAAGTTCACCGGGCATGACTTTCCCAATACAAAAGTTCACCGGGCATGACTTTCCCAATACGAAAGTTCACCGGGCATGACTTTCCCAATACGAAAGTTCACCGGAGATGACTTTCCCAATACAAAAGTTCACCGGAGATGACTTTCCCAATACAAAAGTTCACCGGGCATGACTTTCCCAATACAAAAGTTCACCGGACATGACTTTCCCAATACAAAAGTTCACCGGGCATGACTTTCCCAATACAAAAGTTCACCGGAGATGACTTTTCCCATACAAAAGTTCACCGGAGATGACTTTGCCAATACAAAAGTTCACCGGAGATGACTTTCCCAATACAAAAGTTCACCGGGCATGACTTTCCCAATACAAAAGTTCACCGGGCATGACTTTCCCAATACAAAAGTTCACCGGGCATGACTTTCCCAATACAAAAGTTCACTGGCATGACTTTCCCAATACAAAAGTTCACCGGGGATGACTTTCCCAATACAAAAGTTCACCGGAGATGACTTTTCCCATACAAAAGTTCACCGGGCATGACTTTTCCCATACAAAAGTTCACCGGAGATGACTTTTCCCATACAAAAGTTCACCGGACATGACTTTCCCAATACAAAAGTTCACCGGGCATGACTTTCCCAATACAAAAGTTCACCGAGCATGACTTTTCCAATACAAAAGTTCACCGGAGATGATTTTCCCAATACAAAAGTTCACCGGGCATGACTTTCCAATACATAAGTTCACCGGAGATGACTTTCCCAATACAAAAGTTCACCGGGCATGACTTTCCCAATACAAAAGTTCACCGGAGATGACTTTCCCAATACAAAAGTTCACCGGGCATGACTTTCCCAATACAAATATTCACCGGAGATGACTTTCCCAATACAAAAGTTCACCGGGCATGACTTTCCCAATACAAAAGTTCACCGGAGATGACTTTCCCAATACAAAAGTTCACCGGGCGTGACATTCTCAATACAAAAGTTCACCGGGCATGACTTTCCCTATACAAAAGTTCACCGGGCATGACTTTCTCAATACAAAAGTTCACCGGGCATGACTTTCCCAATACAAAAGTTCACCGGGCATGACTTTCCCAATACAAAAGTTCACCGGAGATGACTTTCCCAATACAAAAGTTCACCGGGCATGAATTTTCCCATACAAAAGTTCACCGGAAATGACTTTTCCCAATACAAAAGTTCACCGGGCATGACTTTCCCAATACAAAAGTTCACCGGAGATGACTTTGCCAATACAAAAGTTCACCGGAGATGACTTTTCCCATGCAAAAGTTCACCGGGCATGACTTTCCCAATACAAAAGTTCACCGGGCATGACTTTCCCAATACAAAAGTTCACCGGGCATTACTTTCCCAATACAAAAGTTCACCGGGCATGACTTTCCCAATACAAAAGTTCACCGGGCATGACTTTCCCAATACAAAAGTTCACCGGGCATGACTTTCCCAATACAAAAGTTCACCGGAGATGACTTTCCCAATACAAAAGTTCACCGGGCATGACTTTCCCAATACAAAAGTTCACCGGGCATGACTTTCCCAATACAAAAGTTCACCGGGCATGACTTTCCCAATACAAAAGTTCACCGGAGATGACTTTTCCCATACAAAAGTTCACCGGGCATGACTTTCCTAATACAAAAGTTCACCAGGCATGACTTTTCCCATACAAAAGTTCACCGGAGATGACTTTTCCCATACAAAAGTTCACCGGGCATGACTTTCCCAATACAAAAGTTCACCGGGCATGACTTTCCCAATACGAAAGTTCACCGGGCATGACTTTCCCAATACGAAAGTTCACCGGAGATGACTTTCCCAATACAAAAGTTCACCGGAGATGACTTTCCCAATACAAAAGTTCACCGGGCATGACTTTCCCAATACAAAAGTTCACCGGACATGACTTTCCCAATACAAAAGTTCACCGGGCATGACTTTCCCAATACAAAAGTTCACCGGAGATGACTTTTCCCATACAAAAGTTCACCGGAGATGACTTTGCCAATACAAAAGTTCACCGGAGATGACTTTCCCAATACAAAAGTTCACCGGGCATGACTTTCCCAATACAAAAGTTCACCGGGCATGACTTTCCCAATACAAAAGTTCACCGGGCATGACTTTCCCAATACAAAAGTTCACCGGGCATGACTTTCCCAATACAAAAGTTCACCGGGGATGACTTTCCCAATACAAAAGTTCACCGGAGATGACTTTTCCCATACAAAAGTTCACCGGGCATGACTTTTCCCATACAAAAGTTCACCGGAGATGACTTTTCCCATACAAAAGTTCACCGGACATGACTTTCCCAATACAAAAGTTCACCGGGCATGACTTTCCCAATACAAAAGTTCACCGAGCATGACTTTTCCAATACAAAAGTTCACCGGAGATGACTTTCCCAATACAAAAGTTCACCGGGCATGACTTTCCCAATACATAAGTTCACCGGAGATGACTTTCCCAATACAAAAGTTCACCGGGCATGACTTTCCCAATACAAAAGTTCACCGGGCATGACTTTTCCCATACAAAATTTCACCGGAAATGACTTTTCCCAATACAAAAGTTCACCGGGCATGACTTTCCCAATACAAAAGTTCACCGGAGATGACTTTGCCAATACAAAAATTCACCGGAGATGACTTTTCCCATACAAAAGTTCACCGGGCATGACTTTCCCAATACAAAAGTTCACCGGGCATGACTTTCCCAATACAAAAGTTCACCGGGCATGACTTTCCTAATACAAAAGTCCACCGGAGATGACTTTCCCAATACAAAAGTTCACCGGAGATGACTTTTCCCATACAAAAGTTCACCGGAGATGACTTTCCCAATACAAAAGTTCACCGGGCATGACTTTCCCAATACAAAAGTTCACCGGGCATGACTTTCCCAATACAAAAGTTCACCGGGCATGACTTTCCCAATACGAAAGTTCACCGGAGATGACTTTCCCAATACAAAATTTCACCGGGCATGACTTTCTCAATACAAAAGTTCACCGGGCATGAATTTCCCAATACAAAAGTTCACCGGGCATGACTTTCCCAATACAAAAGTTCACCGGGCATGACTTTCCCAATACAAAAGTTCACCGGAGATGACTTTCCCAATACAAAAGTTCACCGGGCATGACTTTCCCAATACAAAAGTTCACCGGGCATGACTTTCCCAATACAAAAGTTCACCGGGCATGACTTTCCCAATACGAAAGATCACCGGAGATGACTTTCCCAATACAAAAGTTTACCGGAGATGACTTTCCCAATACAAAAGTTCACCGGCATGACTTTCCCAATACAAAAGTTCACCGGGCATGACTTTCCCAATACAAAAGTTCACCGGGCATGACTTTCTCAATACAAAAGTTCACAGGGCATGAATTTTCCAATACAAATGTTCACCGGGCATGACTTTGCCAATACAAAAGTTCACCGGAGATGACTTTCCCAATACAAAAGTTCACCGGGCATGACTTTCCCAATACAAAAGTTCACCGGGCATGACTTTCCCAATACAAAAGTTCACCGGGCATGACTTTCTCAATACAAAGTTCACCGGGAATGACTTTCCCAATACAAAAGTTCACCGGGCATGACTTTCCCAATACAAAAGTTCACCGGGCATGACTTTACCAATACAAAAGTTCACCGGAGATGACTTTCCCAATACAAAAGTTCACCGGGCATGACTTTCCCAATACAAAAGTTCACCGGGCATGACTTTCCTAATACAAAAGTTCACCGGGCATGACTTTCCCAATACAAAAGTTCACCGGGCATGACTTTCAAAATACAAAAGTTCACCGGGCATGACTTTCCCAATACAAAAGTTCACCGGGGATGAATTTCCCAATACAAATGTTCACCGGGCATGACTTTCCCAATACATAAGTTCACCGGAGATGACTTTTCCCATACAAAAGTTCACCGGGCATGACTTTCCCAATACAAAAGTTCACCGGGCATGACTTTCCCAATACAAAAGTTCACCGGAGATGAATTTCCCAATACAAAAGTTCACCGGGCATGACTTTCCCAATACAAAAGTTCACCGGGCATGACTTTCCAATACAAAAGTTCACCGGAGATGACTTTTCCCATACAAAAGTTCACCGGGCATGACTTTCCCAATACAAATATTCACCGGGCATGACTTTCCCAATACAAAAGTTCACCGGGCATGACTTTCCCAATACAAAAGTTCACCGGGCATGACTTTCCCAATACAAAAGTTCACCGGGCATGACTTTCCTAATACAAAAGTTCACCGGGCATGACTTTCCCAATACAAAAGTTCACCGGGCATGACTTTCCCAATACAAAAGTTCACCGGAGATGACTTTCCCAATACAAAAGTTCACCGGGCATGACTTTCCCAATACAAAAGTTCACCGGGCATGACTTTGCCAATACAAAAGTTCACCGGAGATGGCTTTCCCAATACAAAAGTTCACCGGACATGACTTTCCCAATACAAAAGTTCACCGGGCATGACTTTCCCAATACAAAAGTTCACCGGAGATGACTTTTCCCATACAAAAGTTCACCGGAGATGACTTTTCCAATACAAAAGTTCACCGGGCATGACTTTCCCAATACAAAAGTTCACCGGGCATGACTTTCCCAATACAAAAGTTCACCGGGCATGACTTTCCCAATACAAAAGTTCACCGGGCATGACTTTCCCAATACAAAAGTTCACCGGGCATGACTTTCCCAATACAAAAGTTTACCGGAGATGACTTTTCCCATACAAAAGTTCACCGGGCATGACTTTCCCAATACAAAAGTTCACCGGGCATGACTTTCCCAATACAAAAGTTCACCGGGCATGACTTTTCCAATACAAAAGTTCACCGGGCATGACTTTCCCAATACAAATGTTCACCGGGCATGACTTTCCCAATACAAAAGTTCACCGGGCATGACTTTCCCAATACAAAAGTTCACCGGGCATGGCTTTCCCAACACAAAAGTTCACCGGGCATGACTTTCCCAATACAAAAGTTCACCGGGCATGACTTTCCCAATACAAAAGTTCACCGGGCATGACTTTCCCAATACAAAAGTTCACCGGGCATGACTTTCCCCATACAAATGTTCACCGGGCATGACTTTCCCAATACAAAAGTTCACCGGGCATGACTTTCCCAATACAAAAGTTTACCGGAGATGACTTTTCCCATACAAAAGTTCACCGGGCATGACTTTCCCAATACAAAAGTTCACCGGAGATGACTTTCCCAATACAAAAGTTCACCGGGCATGACTTTCCCAATACAAATGTTCACCGGGCATGACTTTCCCAATACAAAAGTTCACCGGGCATGACTTTCCTAATACAAAAGTTTACCGGAGATGACTTTTCCCATACAAAAGTTCACCGGGCATGACTTTCCCAATACAAAAGTTCACCGGAGATGACTTTTCCCATACAAAAGTTCACCGGAGATGACTTTCCCAATACAAAAGTTCACCGGGCATGACTTTCCCAATACAAAAGTTCACCGGGCATGACTTTCCCAATACAAAAGTTTACCGGAGATGACTTTGCCAGTACAAAAGTTCACCAGGCATGACTTTTCCCATACAAAAGTTCACCGGGTATGACTTTCCCAATACAAAAGTTCACCGGGCATGACTTTCCCAATACGAAAGTTCACCGGGCATGACTTTCCCAATACAAAAGTTTACCGGAGATGACTTTTCCCATACAAAAGTTCACCGGGCATGACTTTCCCAATACAAAAGTTCACCGGAGATGACTTTTCCCATACAAAAGTTCACCGGAGATGACTTTCCCAATACAAAAGTTCACCGGGCATGACTTTCCCAATACAAAAGTTCACCGGGCATGACTTTCCCAATACAAAAGTTCACCGGGCATGAATTTCCCAAAACAAATGTTCACCGGGCATGACTTTGCCAATACAAAAGTTCACCGGAGATGACTTTCCCAATACAAAAGTTCACCGGGCATGACTTTCCCAATACAAAAGTTCACCGGGCATGACTTTCCCAATACGAAAGTTCACCGGGCATGACTTTCCCAATACAAAAGTTCACCGGGCATGACTTTCCCAATACGAAAGTTCACCGGAGATGACTTTCCCAATACAAAAGTTCACCGGGCATGAATTTCCCAATACAAATGTTCACCGGGCATGACTTTGCCAATACAAAAGTTCACCGGAGATGACTTTCCCAATACAAAAGTTCACCGGGCATGACTTTCCCAATACAAAAGTTCACCGGGCATGACTTTCCCAATACAAAAGTTCACCGGGCATGACTTTCCTAATACAAAAGTTCACCGGGCATGACTTTCCCAATACAAAAGTTCACCGGGCATGACTTTCCCAATACAAAAGTTCACCGGAGATGACTTTTCCAATACAAAAGTTCACCGGGCATGGCTTTCCCAACACAAAAGTTCACCGGGCATGACTTTCCCAATACAAAAGTTCACCGGGCATGACTTTCCCAATACAAAAGTTCACCGGGCATGACTTTCCTAATACAAAAGTTCACCGGGCATGACTTTCCCAATACAAAAGTTCACCGGGCATGACTTTCCCAATACAAAAGTTCACCGGGCATGACTTCCCAATACAAAAAATCACAGGAGATGACTTTCCCAATACAAAAGTTCACCGGAGATGACTTTCCCAATACAAAAGTTCACCGAAAATGACTTTCCCAATACGAAAGTTCACCGGGCATGACTTTCCCAATACAAAAGTTCACCGGGCATGACTTTCCCAATACAAAAGTTCACCGGGCATGACTTTCCCAATATAAATGTTCACCGGGCATGACTTTCCCAATACATAAGTTCACCGGAGATGACTTTTCCCATACAAAAGTTCACCGGGCATGACTTTCCCAATACAAAAGTTCACCGGGCATGACTTTCCCAATACAAAAGTTCACCGGAGATGACTTTCCCAATACAAAAGTTCAGCGGGCATGACTTTCCCAATACAAAAGTTCACCGGAGATGACTTTTCCCATACAAAAGTTCACCGGAGATGACTTTCCCAATACAAAAGTTCACCGGGCATGACTTTCCCAATAAAAAAGTTCACCGGGCATGACTTTCTCAATACAAATGTTCACCGGGCATGACTTTTCCCATACAAAAGTTCACCGGGCATGACTTCCCCAATACAAAAGTTCACCGGGCATGACTTTCTCAATACAAAAGTTCACCGGGCATGACTTTCCCAATACAAAAGTTCACCGGGCATGACTTTCCCAATACAAAAGTTCACCGGAGATGACTTTCCCAATACAAAAGTTCACCGGGCATGACTTTCCCAATACAAAAGTTCACCGGGCATGACTTTCCCAATACAAAAGTTCACCGGGCATGACTTTCTCAATACAAAAGTTCACCGGGCATGAATTTCCCAATACAAATGTTCACCGGGCATGACTTTGCCAATACAAAAGTTCACCGGAAATGACTTTCCCAATACAAAAGTTCACCGGGCATGACTTTCCCAATACAAAAGTTCACCGGAGATGACTTTCCCAATACAAAAGTTCACCGGGCATGACTTTCCCAATACAAATGTTCACCGGGCATGACTTTCCCAATACAAAAGTTCACCGGGCATGACTTTCCCAATACAAAAGTTCACCGGGCATGACTTTCCCAATACAAAAGTTCACCGGAGATGACTTTCCCAATACAAAAGTTCATCGGGCATGACTTTCCCAATACAAAAGTTCACCGGAGATGACTTCCCCAATACAAAAGTTCACCGGAGATGATTTCCCCAATACAAAAGTTCACCGGGCATGACTTTCCCAATAGGAAAGTTCACCGGGCATGACTTTCCCAATACAAAGGTTCACCGAAGATGACTTTCCCAATACAAAAGTTCACCGGGCATGACTTTCCCAATACAAAAGTTCACCGGGCATGACTTTCCCAATACAAAAGTTCACCGGGCATGACTTTCCCAATACAAAAGTTCACCGGGCATGACTTTCCCAATACAAAAGTTCACCGGGCATGACTTTCCCAATACAAAAGTTCACCGGGCATGACTTTCCCAATACAAAAGTTCACCGGAGATGGCTTTCCCAATACAAAAGTTCACCGGACATGACTTTCCCAATACAAAAGTTCACCGGGCATGACTTTCCCAATACAAAAGTTCACCGGAGATGACTTTTCCCATACAAAAGTTCACCGGAGATGACTTTTCCAATACAAAAGTTCACCGGGCATGACTTTCCCAATACAAAAGTTCACCGGGCATGACTTTCCCAATACAAAAGTTCACCGGGCATGACTTTCCCAATACAAAAGTTCACCGGGCATGACTTTCCCAATACAAAAGTTCACCGGAGATGACTTTTCCCATACAAAAGTTCACCGGAGATGACTTTTCCAATACAAAAGTTCAACGGGCATGACTTTCCCAATACAAAAGTTCACCGGGCATGACTTTCCCAATACAAAAGTTCACCGGGCATGACTTTCCCAATACAAAAGTTCACCGGGCATGACTTTCCCAATACAAAAGTTCACCGGGCATGACTTTCCCAATACAAAAGTTTACCGGAGATGACTTTTCCCATACAAAAGTTCACCGGGCATGACTTTCCCAATACAAAAGTTCACCGGGCATGACTTTCCCAATACAAAAGTTCACCGGGCATGACTTTCCCAATACAAAAGTTCACCGGGCATGACTTTCCCAATACAAATGTTCACCGGGCATGACTTTCCCAATACAAAAGTTCACCGGGCATGACTTTCCCAATACAAAAGTTCACCGGGCATGGCTTTCCCAACACAAAAGTTCACCGGGCATGACTTTCCCAATACAAAAGTTCACCGGGCATGACTTTCCCAATACAAAAGTTCACCGGGCATGACTTTCCCAATACAAATGTTCACCGGGCATGACTTTCCCAATACAAAAGTTCACCGGGCATGACTTTCCCAATACAAAAGTTTACCGGAGATGACTTTTCCCATACAAAAGTTCACCGGTCATGACTTTCCCAATACAAAAGTTCACCGGAGATGACTTTCCCAATACAAAAGTTCACCGGGCATGACTTTCGCAATACAAATGTTCACCGGGCATGACTTTCCCAATACAAAAGTTCACCGGGCATGACTTTCCTAATACAAAAGTTTACCGGAGATGACTTTTCCCATACAAAAGTTCACCGGGCATGACTTTCCCAATACAAATGTTCACCGGAGATGACTTTTCCCATACAAAAGTTCACCGGAGATGACTTTCCCAATACAAAAGTTCACCGGGCATGACTTTCCCAATACAAAAGTTCACCGGGCATGACTTTCCCAATACAAAAGTTCACCGGGCATGACTTTCCCAATACAAAAGTTCACCGGGCATGACTTTCCCAATACAAAAGTTCACCGGGCATGACTTTCCCAATACAAAAGTTTACCGGAGATGACTTTTCCCATACAAAAGTTTACCGGGCATGACTTTCCCAATACAAAGTTCACCGGGCATGACTTTCCCAATACAAAAGTTCACCGGGCATGACTTTCCCAATACAAAAGTTCACCGGGCATGACTTTCCCAATACAAATGTTCACCGGGCATGACTTTCCCAATACAAAAGTTCACCGGGCATGACTTTCCCAATACAAAAGTTCACCGGGCATGGCTTTCCCAACACAAAAGTTCACCGGGCATGACTTTCCCATTCCAAATTTCACCGGGCATGACTTTCCCAATACAAAAGTTCACCGGGCATGATTTCCCAATACAAAAGTTCACCGGGCATGACTTTCCCAATACAAATGTTCACCGGGCATGACTTTCCCAATACAAAAGTTCACCGGGCATGACTTTCCCAATACAAAAGTTTACCGGAGATGACTTTTCCCATACAAAAGTTCACCGGGCATGACTTTCCCAATACAAAAGTTCACCGGAGATGACTTTCCCAATACAAAAGTTCACCGGGCATGATTTTCCCAATACAAATGTTCACCGGGCATGACTTTCCCAATACAAAAGTTCACCGGGCATGACTTTCCTAATACAAAAGTTTACCGGAGATGACTTTTCCCATACAAATGTTCACCGGGCATGACTTTCCCAATACAAAAGTTCACCGGAGATGACTTTTCCCATACAAAAGTTCACCGGAGATGACTTTCCCAATACAAAAGTTCACCGGGCATGACTTTCCCATTACAAAAGTTCACCGGGCATGACTTTCCCAATACAAAAGTTTACCGGAGATGACTTTGCCAGTACAAAAGTTCACCAGGCATGACTTTTCCCATACAAAAGTTCACCGGGCATGACTTTCCCAATACAAAAGTTCACCGGGCATGACTTTCCCAATACAAATGTTCACCGGGCATGACTTTCCCAATACAAAAGTTCACCGGGCATGACTTTCCCAATACAAAAGTTCACCGGGCATGGCTTTCCCAACACAAAAGTTCACCGGGCATGACTTTCCCATTCCAAATTTCACCGGGCATGACTTTCTCAATACAAAAGTTCACCGGGCATGATTTCCCAATACAAAAGTTCACCGGAGATGACTTTCCCAATACAAAAGTTCACCGGGCATGAATTTCCCAATACAAATGTTCACCGGGCATGACTTTGCCAATACAAAAGTTCACCGGGCATGACTTTCTCAATACAAAAGTTCACCGGAGATTACTTTCCCAATACAAAAGTTCACCGGGCATGACTTTCCCAATACAAATGTTCACCGGAGATGACTTTCCCAATACAAAAGTTCACCGGGCATGACTTTCCCAATACAAAAGTTCACCGGAGATGACTTTCCCAATACAAAAGTTCACCGGGCATGACTTTCCCAATACAAAAGTTCACCGGGCATGACTTTCCCAATACAAAAGTTCACCGGGCATGACTTTCCCAATACAAAAGTTCACCGGGCATGACTTTCCCAATACAAAGGTTCACCGGAGATGACTTTTCCCATACAAAAGTTCACCGGGCATGACTTTCCCAATACAAAAGTTCACCGGGCATGACTTTCCCAATACAAAAGTTCACCGGGCATGACTTTTCCCATACAAAAGTTCACCGGGCATGACTTTCCCAATACAAAAGTTCACCGGGCATGACTTTCCCAATACAAAAGTTCACCGGGCATGACTTTCCCAATACAAAAGTTCACCGGGCATGACTTTCCCAATACAAAAGTTTACCGGAGATGACTTTTCCCATACAAAAGTTCACCGGGCATGACTTTCCCAATACAAAAGTTCACCGGGCATGACTTTCCCAATACAAAAGTTCACCGGGCATGACTTTCCCAATACAAAAGTTCACCGGGCATGACTTTCCCAATACAAAAGTTCACCGGAGATGACTTTCCCAATACAAAAGTTCACCGGGCATGACTTTCCCAATACAAAAGTTCACCGGGCATGACTTTCTCAATACAAAAGTTCACCGGGCATGACTTTCCCAATACAAAGTTCACCGGAGATGACTTTCCCAATACAAAAGTTCACCGGGCATGAATTTCCCAATACAAATGTTCACCGGGCATGACTTTGCCAATACAAAAGTTCACCGGGCATGACTTTCTCAATACAAAAGTTCACCGGAGATGACTTTCCCAATACAAAAGTTCACCGGGCAAGAATTTCCCAATACAAAAGTTCACCGGGCATGACTTTCCCAATACAAAAGTTCACCGGGCATGACTTTCCCAATACAAAAGTTCACCGGGCATGACTTTCCCAATACGAAAGTCACCGGGCATGACTTTCCCAATACAAAAGTTCACCGGGCATGACTTTCCCAATACAAAAGTTCACCGGGCATGACTTTCCCAATACAAAAGTTCACCGGGCATGACTTTTCCAATACAAAAGTTCACCGGGCATAACTTTCCCAATACAAAAGTTCACCGGGCATGACTTTCCCAATACAAAAGTTCACCGGGCATGACTTTCCCAATACAAAAGTTCACCGGGCATGACTTTCCCAATACAAAAGTTCACCGGAGATGACTTTCCCAATACAAAAGTTCACCGGGCATGACTTTCCCAATACAAATGTTCACCGGGCATGACTTTCCCAATACAAAAGTTCACCGGGCATGACTTTCCCAATACAAAAGTTCACCGGAGATGACTTTCCCAATACAAAAGTTCACCGGGCATGACTTTTCCCATACAAAAGTTCACCGGGCATGACTTTCCCAATACAAAAGTTCACCGGGCATGACTTTCCCAATACAAAAGTTCACCGGGCATGACTTTCCCAATACAAAAGTTCACCGGAGATGACTTTCCCAATACAAAAGTTCACCGGGCATGACTTTCCCAATACAAATGTTCACCGGGCATGACTTTCCCAATACAAAAGTTCACTGGGCATGACTTTCCCAATACAAAAGTTCACCGGGCATGACTTTTCCAATACAAAAGTTCACCGGGCATAACTTTCCCAATACAAAAGTTCACCGGGCATGACTTTTCCAATACAAAAGTTCACCGGGCATGACTTTCCCAATACAAAAGTTCACCGGGCATGACTTTCCCAATACAAAAGTTCACCGGAGATGACTTTCCCAATACAAAAGTTCACCGGGCATGACTTTCCCAATACAAATGTTCACCGGGCATGACTTTCCCAATACAAAAGTTCACCGGGCATGACTTTCCCAATACAAAAGTTCACCGGAGATGACTTTCCCAATACAAAAGTTCACCGGGCATGACTTTTCCCATACAAAAGTTCACCGGGCATGACTTTCCCAATACAAAAGTTCACCGGGCATGACTTTCCCAATACAAAAGTTCACCGGGCATGACTTTCCCAATACAAAAGTTCACCGGAGATGACTTTCCCAATACAAAAGTTCACCGGGCATGACTTTCCCAATACAAATGTTCACCGGGCATGACTTTCCCAATACAAAAGTTCACTGGGCATGACTTTCCCAATACAAAAGTTCACCGGAGATGACTTTCCCAATATAAAAGTTCACCGGGCATGACTTTCCCAATACAAAAGTTCAGTGGGCATGACTTTCCCAATACAAAAGTTCACCGGGCATGACTTTCCTAATACAAAAGTTCACCATGCATGACTTTTCCCATACAAAAGTTCACCGGAGATGACTTTTCCCATACAAAAGTTCACCGGGCATGACTTTCCCAATACAAAAGTTCACCGGGCATGACTTTCCCAATACAAAAGTTTACCGGGGATGACTTTTCCCATACAAAAGTTCACCGGAGATGACTTTCCCAATACAAAAGTTCACCGGGCATGACTTTCCCAATACAAAAGTTCACCGGGCATGACTTTCTCAATACAAAAGTTCACCGGGCATGACTTTCCCAATACAAAAGTTCACCGGAGATGACTTTCCCAATACAAAAGTTCACCGGGCATGAATTTCCCAATACAAATGTTCACCGGGAATGACTTTGCCAATACAAAAGTTCACCGGAGATGACTTTCCCAATACAAAAGTTCACCGGGCATGACTTTCCCAATACAAAAGTTCACCGGGCATGACTTTCCTAATACAAAAGTTCACCAGGCATGACTTTTCCCATACAAAAGTTCACCGGGCATGACTTTCCCAATACAAAAGTTCACCGGGCATGACTTTCCCAATACAAAAGTTTACCGGAGATGACTTTTCCCATACAAAAGTTCACCAAGCATGACTTTCCCAATACAAAACTTCACCGGGCATGACTTTCCCAACACAAAAGTTCACCGGGCATGACTTTCCCAATACAAAAGTTCACCGGGCATGACTTTCCCAATACAAAAGTTCACCGGAGATGACTTTTCCAATACAAAATTTCACCGGGAATGGCTTTCCCAACACAAAAGTTCACCGGGCATGACTTTCCCAATACAAAAGTTCACCGGGCATGACTTTCCCAATACAAAAGTTCACCGGAGATGACTTTCCCAATACAAAAGTTCACCGGGCATGACTTTCCCAATAAAAATGTTCACCGGGCATGACTTTCCCAGTACAAAAGTTCACCGGGCATGACTTTCCCAATACAAAATTTCACCGGGCATGACTTTCCCAATACGAAAGTTCACCGGAGATGACTTTCCCAATACAAAAGTTCACCGGGCATGAATTTCCCAATACAAATGTTCACCGGGCATGACTTTGCCAATACAAAAGTTCACCGGAGATGACTTTCCCAATACAAAAGTTCACCGGGCATGACTTTCCCAATACAAAAGTTCACCGGGCATGACTTTCCCAATACAAAAGTTCACCGGGCATGACTTTCCTAATACAAAAGTTCACCGGGCATGACTTTCCCAATACAAAAGTTCACCGGGCATGACTTTCCCAATACAAAAGTTCACCGGAGATGACTTTTCCAATACAAAAGTTCACCGGGCATGGCTTTCCCAACACAAAAGTTCACCGGGCATGACTTTCCCAATACAAAAGTTCACCGGGCATGACTTTCCCGATACAAAAGTTCACCGGGCATGACTTTCCCAATACGTAAGTTCACCGGGCATGACTTTCCCAATACAAAAGTTCACCGGGCATAACTTTCTTAATACAAAAGTTCACCGGAGATGACTTTCCCAATACAAAAGTTCACCGGGCATGACTTTCCCAATACATAAGTTCACCGGAGATGACTTTTCCCATACAAAAGTTCACCGGGCATGACTTTCCCAATACAAAAGTTCACCGGAGATGACTTTCCCAATACAAAAGTTCACCGGGCATGACTTTCCCAATACAAAAGTTCACCGGAGATGACTTTCCCAATACAAAAGTTCACCGGGCATGACTTTCCCAATACAAAAGTTCACCGGAGATGACTTTCCCAATACAAAAGTTCACCGGGCATGACTTTCCCAATACAAAAGTTCACCGGGCATGACTTTCCCAATACAAAAGTTCACCGGGCATGACTTTCCCAATACAAAAGTTCACCGGGCATGACTTTCCCAATACAAAAGTTCACCGGGCATGACTTTCCCAATACAAAAGTTCACCGGAGATGACTTTTCCAATACAAAAGTTCACCGGAGATGACTTTCCCAATACAAAAGTTCACCGGGCATGACTTTCCCAATACAAAAGTTCACCGGGCATGACTTTCCCAATACGAAAAATCACCGGAGATGACTTTCCCAATACAAAAGTTCACCGGGCATGACTTTCCCAATACAAAAGTTCACCGGGCATGACTTTCCCAATACAAAAGTTCACCGGGCATGACTTTCCCAATACAAAAGTTCACCGGAGATGACTTTCCCAATACAAAAGTTCACCGGAGATGACTTTCCCAATACAAAAGTTCACCGGGCATGACTTTCCCAATACAAATGTTCACCGGGCATGACTTTCCCAATACAAAAGTTCACCGGGCATGACTTTCCCAATACAAAAGTTCACCGGAGATGACTTTTCCCATACAAAAGTTCACCGGAGATGACTTTCCCAATACAAAAGTTCACCGGGCATGACTTTCCCAATACAAAAGTTCACCGGGCATGACTTTCCCAATACAAAAGTTCACCGGAGATGACTTTCCCAATACAAAAGTTCACCGGGCATGACTTTCCCAATACAAAAGTTCACCGGGCATGACTTTCCCAATACAAAAGTTCACCGGGCATGACTTTCCCAATACAAAAGTTCACCGGGCATGACTTTCCCAATACAAAAGTTCACCGGGCATGACTTTCCCAATACAAAAGTTCACCGGGCATGAATTTCCCAATACAAAAGTTCACCGGGCATGGCTTTCCCAACACAAAAGTTCACCGGGCATGACTTTCCCAATACAAAAGTTCACCGGGCATGAATTTCCCAATACAAATGTTCACCGGGCATGACTTTGCCAATACAAAAGTTCACCGGAGATGACTTTCCCAATACAAAAGTTCACCGGGCATGGCTTTCCCAACACAAAAAATCACCGGAGATGACTTTCCCAATACAAAAGTTCACCGGGCATGACTTTCCCAATACAAAAGTTCACCGGGCATGACTTTCCCAATACAAAAGTTCACCGGCATGACTTTCCCAATACAAAAGTTCACCGGGCATGACTTTCCTAATACAAAAGTTCACCGGGCATGACTTTCCCAATACAAAAGTTCACCGGGCATGACTTTCCCAATACAAAAGTTCACCGGGCATGACTTTCCCAATACAAAAGTTCACCGGGCATGACTTTCCCAATACAAAAGTTCACCGGGCATGACTTTCCCAATACGAAAGTTCACCGGAGATGACTTTCTCAATACAAAAGTTCACCGGGCATGACTTTCCCAATACAAAAGTTCACCGGGCATGACTTTCCAAATACAAAAGTTCACCGGGCATGACTTTCCTAATACAAAAGTTCACCGGAGATGACTTTCCCAATACAAAAGTTCACCGGGCATGACTTTCCCAATACAAAAGTTCACCGGGCATGACTTTCCCAATACAAAAGTTCACCGGAGATGACTTTCCCAATACAAAAGTTCACCGGGCATGACTTTCCCAATACAAAAGTTCACCGGGCATGACTTTCCCAATACAAAAGTTCACCGGAGATGACTTTTCCCATACAAAAGTTCACCGGGCATGACTTTCCCAATACAAAAGTTCACCGGAGATGACTTTCCCAATACAAAAGTTCACCGGGCATGACTTTCCCAATACAAAAGTTCACCGGGCATGACTTTCCCAATACAAAAGTTCACCGGGCATGACTTTCCCAATACAAAAGTTCACCGGGCATGACTTTCCCAATACAAAAGTTCACCGGGCATGACTTTCCCAATACAAAAGTTCACCGGAGATGACTTTCCCAATACAAAAGTTCACCGGGCATGACTTTCCCAATACAAATGTTTACCGGGCATGACTTTCCCAATACAAAAGTTCACCGGGCATGACTTTCCCAATTCAAAAGTTCACCGGAGATGACTTTTCCCATACAAAAGTTCACCGGAGATGACTTTCCCAATACAAAAGTTCACCGGAGATGACTTTCCCAATACAAAAGTTCACCGGGCATGACTTTCCCAATACAAATGTTCACCGGGCATGACTTTCCCAATACAAATGTTCCCGGGCATGACTTTCCCAATACAAATGTTCACCGGGCATGACTTTCCCAATACAAATGTTCACCGGGCATGACTTTCCCAGTACAAAAGTTCACCGGAGATGACTTTCCCAATACAAAAGTTCACCGGGCATGACTTTCCCAATACAAAAGTTCACCGGGCATGACTTTCCCAATACAAATGTTCACCGGGCATGACTTTCCCAATACAAAAGTTCACCGGGCATGACTTTCCCAATACAAAAGTTCACCGGGCATGGCTTTCCCAACACAAAAGTTCACCGGAGATGACTTTCCCAATACAAAAGTTCACCGGGCATGACTTTCCCAATACAAAAGTTCACCGGAGATGACTTTCCCAATACAAAAGTTCACCGTGCATGACTTTCCCAATACAAAAGTTCACCGGGCATGACTTTCCCAATACAAAAGTTCACCGGAGATGACTTTCCCAATACAAAAGTTCACCGGGCATGACTTTCCCAATACAAATGTTCACCGGGCATGACTTTCCCAATACAAAAGTTCACCGGCATGACTTTCCCAATACAAAAGTTCACCGGAGATGACTTTTCCCATACAAAAGTTCACCGGAGATGACTTTCCCAATACAAAAGTTCACCGGGCATGACTTTCCCAATACAAAAGTTCACCGGGCATGACTTTCCCAATACAAAAGTTCACCGGAGATGACTTTCCCAATACAAAAGTTCACCGGGCATGACTTTCCCAATACAAAAGTTCACCGGGCATGACTTTCCCAATACAAAAGTTCACCGGGCATGACTTTCCCAATACAAAAGTTCACCGGGCATGACTTTCCCAATACAAAAGTTCACCGGGCATGACTTTCCCAATACAAAAGTTCACCGGGCATGAATTTCCCAATACAAAAGTTCACCGGGCATGGCTTTCCCAACACAAAAGTTCACCGGGCATGACTTTCCCAATACAAAAGTTCACCGGGCATGAATTTCCCAATACAAATGTTCACCGGGCATGACTTTGCCAATACAAAAGTTCACCGGAGATGACTTTCCCAATACAAAAGTTCACCGGGCATGGCTTTCCCAACACAAAAAATCACCGGAGATGACTTTCCCAATACAAAAGTTCACCGGGCATGACTTTCCCAATACAAAAGTTCACCGGGCATGACTTTCCCAATACAAAAGTTCACCGGAGATGACTTTTCCCATACAAAAGTTCACCGGAGATGACTTTCCCAATACAAAAGTTCACCGGGCATGACTTTCCCAATAAAAAAGTTCACCGGGCATGACTTTCCCAATACAAAAGTTCACCGGGCATGACTTTCCCAATACAAAAGTTCACCGGGCATGACTTTCCCAATACAAAAGTTCACCGGGCATGGCTTTCCCAACACAAAAGTTCACCGGAGATGACTTTCCCAATACAAAAGTTCACCGGGCATGACTTTCCCAGTACAAAAGTTCACCGGAGATGACTTTCCCAATACAAAAGTTCACCGGGCATGACTTTCCCAATACAAAAGTTCACCGGAGATGACTTTCCCAATACAAAAGTTCACCGGGCATGACTTTCCCAATACAAATGTTCACCGGGCATGACTTTTCCAATACAAAAGTTCACCGGGCATGGCTTTCCCAACACAAAAGTTCACCGGGCATGACTTTCCCAATACAAATGTTCACCGGGCATGACTTTCCCAGTACAAAAGTTCACCGGAGATGACTTTCCCAATACAAAAGTTCAACGGGCATGACTTTCCCAATACAAAAGTTCACCGGAGATGACTTTCCCAATACAAAAGTTCACCGGGCATGACTTTCCCCATACAAAAGTTTACCGGAGATGACTTTCCCAATACAAAAGTTCACCGGGCATGACTTTCTCAATACAAAAGTTCACCGGGCATGACTTTCCCAATACGAAAGTTCACCGGAGATGACTTTCCCAATACAAAAGTTCACCGGCCATGACTTTCCCAATACAAAAGTTCACCGGGCATGACTTTCCCAATACAAAAGTTCACCGGGCATGGCTTTCCCAATACAAAAGTTCACCGGGCATGACTTTCCCAATACAAAAGTTCACCGGGCATGGCTTTCCCAATACAAAAGTTCACCGGGCATGACTTTCCCAATACAAAAGTTCACCGGGCATGACTTTCCCAATACAAAAGTTCACCGGGCATGACTTTCCCAATACAAAAGTTCACCGGGAATGAATTTCCCAATACAAATGTTCACCGGGCATGACTTTGCCAATACAAAAGTTCACCGGAGATGACTTTCCCAATACAAAAAGTTCACCGGGCATGGCTTTCCCAACACAAAAGTTCACCGGGCATGACTTTCCCAATACAAAAGTTCACCGGGCATGACTTTTCCAATACAAAAGTTCACCGGGCATGACTTTCCCAATACAAAAGTTCACCGGGCATGACTTTCCCAATACAAAAGTTCACCGGGCATGACTTTCCCAATACAAAAGTTCACCGGGCATGACTTTCTCAATACAAAAGTTCACCGGGCATGACTTTCCCAATACAAAAGTTCACCGGGCATGACTTTCCCAATACAAAAGTTCACCGGAGATGACTTTTCCCAATACAAAAGTTCACCGGGCATGACTTTGCCAATACAAAAGTTCACCGGAGATGGCTTTCCCAATACAAAGGTTCACCGGGCATGACTTTCCCAATACAAAAGTTCACTGGGCATGACTTTTCCCATACAAAAGTTCACCGGGCATGACTTTCCCAATACAAAAAATCACCGGAGATGACTTTCCCAATACAAAAGTTCACCGGAGATGACTTTCCCAATACAAAAGTTCACCGGGCATGACTTTCCCAATACAAAAGTTCACCGGAGATGACTTTTCCCATACAAAAGTTCACCGGAGATGACTTTCCCAATACAAATGTTCACCGGGCATGACTTTGCCAATACAAAAGTTCACCGGGCATGACTTTCTCAATACAAAAGTTCACCGGGCATGACTTTCCCAATACAAAAGTTCACCGGAGATGACTTTTCCCATACAAAAGTTCACCGGAGATGACTTTTCCCAATACAAAAGTTCACCGGGCATGACTTTCCCAATACAAAAGTTCACCGGAGATGACTTTCCCAATACAAAAGTTCACCGGGCATGACTTTCCCAATACAAAAGTTCACCGGGCATGACTTTCCCAATACAAAAGTTCACCGGGCATGACTTTCCCAATACAAAAGTTCACCGGAGATGACTTTTCCCAATACAAAAGTTCACCGGGCATGACTTTGCCAATACAAAAGTTCACCGGAGATGGCTTTCCCAATACAAAAGTTCACCGGGCATGACTTTCCCAATACAAAAGTTCACCGGAGATGACTTTTCCCATACAAAAGTTCACCGGGCATGACTTTCCCAATACAAAAAATCACCGGAGATGACTTTCCCAATACAAAAGTTCACCGGAGATGACTTTCCCAATACAAAAGTTCACCGGGCATGACTTTCCCAATACAAAAGTTCACCGGGCATGACTTTCCCAATACAAAAGTTCACCGGAGATGACTTTTCCCATACAAAAGTTCACCGGAGATGACTTTCCCAATACAAATGTTCACCGGGCATGACTTTGCCAATACAAAAGTTCACCGGGCATGACTTTCTCAATACAAAAGTTCACCGGGCATGACTTTCCCAATACAAAAGTTCACCGGAGATGACTTTTCCCATACAAAAGTTCACCGGGCATGATTTTCCCAATACAAAAGTTCACCGGAGATGACTTTCCCAATACAAAAGTTCTCCGGGCATGACTTTCCCAATACAAAAGTTCACCGGGCATGACTTTCCCAATACAAAAGTTCACCGGGCATGACTTTCCCAATACAAAAGTTCACCGGGCATGACTTTCCCAATACAAAAGTTCACCGGGCATGACTTTCCTAATACAAAAGTTCACCGGAGATGACTTTTCCCATACAAAAGTTCACCGGGCATGACTTTCCCAATACAAAAGTTCACCGGGCATGACTTTCCCAATACAAAAGTTCACCGGAGATGACTTTCCCAATACAAAAGTTCACCGGGCATGACTTTCCCAATACAAAAGTTCACCGGGCATGACTTTCCCAATACAAAAGTTCAACGGGCATGACTTTCCCAATACAAAAAATCACCGGAGATGACTTTCCCAATACAAAAGTTCACCGGGCATGACTTTCCCAATACAAAAGTTCACCGGGCATGACTTTCCCAATACAAAAGTTCACCGGAGATGACTTTCCCAATACAAAAGTTCACCGGGCATGACTTTCCCAATACAAAAGTTCACCGGAGATGACTTTCCCAATACAAAAGTTCACCGGGCATGACTTTCCCAATACAAAAGTTCACCGGGCATGACTTTCCCAATACAAATGTTCACCGGGCATGACTTTCCCAATACAAGTGTTCACCGGGCATGACTTTCCCAATACAAAAGTTCACCGGGCATGACTTTCCCAATACAAAAGTTCACCGGGCATGACTTTCCCAATACAAAAGTTCACCGGAGATGACTTTTCCCATACAAAAGTTCACCGGGCATGACTTTCCCAATACAAATGTTCACCGGGCATGACTTTCCCAATACAAAAGTTCACCGGGCATGACTTTCCCAATACAAAAGTTCACCGGAGATGACTTTCCCAATACAAAAGTTCACCGGGCATGACTTTCCTAATACAAAAGTTCACCAGGCATGACTTTTCCTATACAAAAGTTCACCGGAGATGACTTTTCCCATACAAAAGTTCACCGGGCATGACTTTCCCAATACAAAAGTTCACCGGGCATGACTTTCCCAATACAAAAGTTCACCGGGCATGACTTTCCCAATACAAAAGTTCACCGGGCATGACTTTCCCAATACAAAAGTTCACCGGGCATGACTTTCCCAATACAAAAGTTCACCGGGCATGACTTTCCCAATACAAATGTTCACCGGGCATGACTTTCCCAATACAAAAGTTCACCGGGCATGACTTTCCCAATACAAAAGTTCACCGGGCATGACTTTCCCAATACAAAAAATCACCGGAGATGACTTTCCCAATACAAAAGTTCACCGGAGATGACTTTTCCCATACAAAAGTTCACCGGAGATGACTTTCCCAATACAAAAGTTCACCGGGCATGACTTTCCCAATACAAAAGTTCACCGGGCATGACTTTCCCAATACAAAAGTTCACCGGGCATGACTTTCCCAATACGAAAGTTCACCAGAGATGACTTTCCCAATACAAAAGTTCACCGGGCATGACTTTCCCAATACAAAAGTTCACCGGGCATGACTTTCCCAATACAAAAGTTCACCGGAGATGACTTTCCCAATACAAAAGTTCACCGGGCATGACTTTCCCAATACAAAAGTTCACCGGGCATGACTTTCCCAATACAAAAAATCACCGGAGATGACTTTTCCCATACAAAAGTTCACTGGAGATGACTTTTCCCATACAAAAGTTCACCGGGCATGACTTTCCCAATACAAAAGTTCACCGGGCATGACTTTCCCAATACAAAAGTTCACCGGAGATGACTTTTCCCATACAAAAGTTCACCGGGCATGACTTTCCCAATACAAATGTTCACCGGGCATGACTTTCCCAATACAAAAGTTCACCGGGCATGACTTTCCCAATACAAAAGTTCACCGGGCATGACTTTCCCAATACAAAAAATCACGGGAGATGACTTTCCCAATACAAAAGTTCACCGGAGATGACTTTTCCCATACAAAAGTTCACCGGAGATGACTTTCCCAATACAAAAGTTCACCGGGCATGACTTTCCCAATACAAAAGTTCACCGGGCATGACTTTCCCAATACAAAAGTTCACCGGGCATGACTTTCCCAATACGAAAGTTCACCGGAGATGACTTTCCCAATACAAAAGTTCACCGGGCATGACTTCCTCAATACAAAAGTTCACCGGGCATGAATTTCCCAATACAAAAGTTCACCGGGCATGACTTTCCCAATACAAAAGTTCACCGGGCATGACTTTCCAATACAAAAGTTCACCGGGCATGACTTTCCTAATACAAAAGTTCACCGGAGGTGACTTTTCCCATACAAAAGTTCACCGGGCATGACTTTCCCAATACAAAAGTTCACCGGGCATGACTTTCCCAATACAAAAGTTCACCGGAGATGACTTTCCCAATACAAAAGTTCACCGGGCATGACTTTCCCAATACAAAAGTTCACCGGGCATGACTTTCCCAATACAAAATTTCAACGGGCATGACTTTCCCAATACAAAAGTTCACCGGGCATGACTTTCCCAATACAAAAGTTCACCGGGCATGACTTTCCCAATACAAAAGTTCACCGGAGATGACTTTCCCAATACAAAAGTTCACCGGGCATGACTTTCCCAATACAAAAGTTCACCGGAGATGACTTTCCCAATACAAAAGTTCACCGGGCATGACTTTCCCAATACAAAAGTTCACCGGGCATGACTTTCCCAATACAAATGTTCACCGGGCATGACTTTCCCAATACAAATGTTCACCGGGCATGACTTTCCCAATACAAAAGTTCACCGGGCATGACTTTCCCAATACAAAAGTTCACCGGGCATGACTTTCCCAATACAAAAGTTCACCGGAGATGACTTTTCCCATACAAAAGTTCACCGGGCATGACTTTCCCAATACAATTGTTCACCGGGCATGACTTTCCCAATACAAAAGTTCACCGGGCATGACTTTCCCAATACAAAAGTTCACCGGAGATGACTTTCCCAATACAAAAGTTCACCGGGCATGACTTTCCTAATACAAAAGTTCACCGGAGATGACTTTTCCCATACAAAAGTTCACCGGGCATGACTTTCCCAATACAAAAGTTCACCGGGCATGACTTTCCCAATACAAAAGTTCACCGGGCATGACTTTCCCAATACAAAAGTTCACCGGGCATGACTTTCCCAATACAAAAGTTCACCGGGCATGACTTTCCCAATACAAATGTTCACCGGGCATGACTTTCCCAATACAAAAGTTCACCGGGCATGACTTTCCCAATATAAAAGTTCACCGGGCATGACTTTCCCAATACAAAAAATCACCGGAGATGACTTTCCCAATACAAAAGTTCACCGGATATGACTTTTCCCATACAAAAGTTCACCGGAGATGACTTTCCCAATACAAAAGTTCACCGGGCATGACTTTCCCAATACAAAAGTTCACCGGGCATGACTTTCCCAATACAAAAGTTCACCGGGCATGACTTTCCCAATACGAAAGTTCACCGGAGATGACTTTCCCAATACAAAAGTTCACCGGGCATGACTTTCCCAATACAAAAGTTCACCGGGCAGGACTTTCCCAATACAAAAGTTCACCGGAGATGACTTTCCCAATACAAAAGTTCACCGGGCATGACTTTCCCAATACAAAAGTTCACCGGGCATGACTTTCCCAATACAAAAAATCACCGGAGATGACTTTTCCCATACAAAAGTTCACTGGAGATGATTTTCCCATACAAAAGTTCACCGGGCATGACTTTCCCAATACAAAAGTTCACCGGACATGACTTTCCCAATACAAAAGTTCACCGGAGATGACTTTTCCCATACAAAAGTTCACCGGGCATGACTTTCCCAATACAAATGTTCACCGGGCATGACTTTCCCAATACAAAAGTTCACCGGGCATGACTTTCCCAATACAAAAGTTCACCGGGCATGACTTTCCCAATACAAAAAATCACGGGAGATGACTTTTCCCATACAAAAGTTCACCGGAGATGACTTTCCCAATACAAAAGTTCACCGGGCATGACTTTCCCAATACAAAAGTTCACCGGGCATGACTTTCCCAATACAAAAGTTCACCGGGCATGACTTTCCCAATACGAAAGTTCACCGGAGATGACTTTCCCAATACAAAAGTTCACCGGGCATGACTTTCCCAATACAAAAGTTCACCGGGCATGACTTTCCCAATACGAAAGTTCACCGGAGATGACTTTCCCAATACAAAAGTTCACCGGGCATGACTTTCTCAATACAAAAGTTCACCGGGCATGAATTTCCCAATACAAAAGTTCACCGGGCATGACTTTGCCAATACAAAAGTTCACCGGGCATGACTTTCCCAATACAAAAGTTCACCGGGCATGACTTTCCCAATACAAAAGTTCACCAGGCATGACTTTCCCAATACAAATGTTCACCGGGCATGACTTTCCCAATACAAAAGTTCACCGGGCATGACTTTCCCAATACAAAAGTTCACCGGGCATGACTTTCCCAATACAAAAAATCACGGTAGATGACTTTCCCAATACAAAAGTTCACCGGAGATGACTTTTCCCATACAAAAGTTCACCGGAGATGACTTTTCCAATACAAAAGTTCACCGGGCATGACTTTCCCAATACAAAAGTTCACCGGGCATGACTTTCCCAATACAAAAGTTCACCGGGCATGACTTTCCCAATACGAAAGTTCACCGGAGATGACTTTCCCAATGCAAAAGTTCACCGGGCATGACTTTCTCAATACAAAAGTTCACCGGGCATGAATTTCCCAATACAAAAGTTCACCGGGCATGACTTTCCCAATACAAAAGTTCACCGGGCATGACTTTCCCAATACAAAAGTTCACCGGGCATGACTTTCCTAATACAAAAGTTCACCGGAGGTGACTTTTCCCATACAAAAGTTCACCGGGCATGACTTTCCCAATACAAAAGTTCACCGGGCATGACTTTCCCAATACAAAAGTTCACCGGAGATGACTTTCCCAATACAAAAGTTCACCGGGCATGACTTTCCCAATACAAAAGTTCACCGGGCATGACTTTCCCAATACAAAATTTCAACGGGCATGACTTTCCCAATACAAAAAATCACCGGAGATGACTTTCCCAATACAAAAGTTCACCGGGCATGACTTTCCCAATACAAAAGTTCACCGGAGATGACTTTCCCAATACAAAAGTTCACCGGGCATGACTTTCCCAATACAAAAGTTCACCGGGCATGACTTTCCCAATACAAAAGTTCACCGGGCATGACTTTCCCAATACAAAAGTTCACCGGGCATGACTTTCCCAATACAAATGTTCACCGGGCATGACTTTCCCAATACAAATGTTCACCGGGCATGACTTTCCCAATACAAAAGTTCACCGGGCATGACTTTCCCAATACAAAAGTTCACCGGGCATGACTTTCCCAATACAAAAGTTCACCGGAGATGACTTTTCCCATACAAAAGTTCACCGGGCATGACTTTCCCAATACAAATGTTCACCGGGCATGACTTTCCCAATACAAAAGTTCACCGGGCATGACTTTCCCAATACAAAAGTTCACCGGGCATGACTTTCCCAATACAAAAGTTCACCGGGCATGACTTTCCTAATACAAAAGTTCACCGGAGATGACTTTTCCCATACAAAAGTTCACCGGGCATGAGTTTCCCAATACAAAAGTTCACCGGGCATGACTTTCCCAATACAAAAGTTCACCGGGCATGACTTTCCCAATACAAAAGTTCACCGGGCATGACTTTCCCAATACAAAAGTTCACCGGGCATGACTTTCCCAATACAAATGTTCACCGGGCATGACTTTCCCAATACAAAAGTTCACCGGGCATGACTTTCCCAATACAAAAGTTCACCGGGCATGACTTTCCCAATACAAAAAATCACCGGAGATGACTTTCCCAATACAAAAGTTCACCGGAGATGACTTTTCCCATACAAAAGTTCACCGGAGATGACTTTCCCAATACAAAAGTTCACCGGGCATGACTTTCCCAATACAAAAGTTCACCGGGCATGACTTTCCCAATACAAAAGTTCACCGGGCATGACTTTCCCAATACGAAAGTTCACCGGAGATGACTTTCCCAATACAAAAGTTCACCGGGCATGACTTTACCAATACAAAAGTTCACCGGGCATGACTTTCCCAATACAAAAGTTCACCGGAGATGACTTTCCCAATACGAAAGTTCACCGGAGATGACTTTCCCAATACAAAAGTTCACCGGGCATGACTTTCCCAATACAAAAGTTCACCGGGCATGACTTTCCCAATACGAAAGTTCACCGGAGATGACTTTCCCAATACAAAAGTTCACCGGGCATGACTTTCTCAATACAAAAGTTCACCGGGCATGAATTTCCCAATACAAAAGTTCACCGGGCATGACTTTGCCAATACAAAAGTTCACCGGGCATGACTTTCCCAATACAAAAGTTCACCGGGCATGACTTTCCCAATACAAAAGTTCACCGGGCATGACTTTCCCAATACAAATGTTCACCGGGCATGACTTTCCCAATACAAAAGTTCACCGGGCATGACTTTCCCAATACAAAAGTTCACCGGGCATGACTTTCCCAATACAAAAAATCACGGGAGATGACTTTCCCAATACAAAAGTTCACCGGAGATGACTTTTCCCATACAAAAGTTCACCGGAGATGACTTTTCCAATACAAAAGTTCACCGGGCATGACTTTCCCAATACAAAAGTTCACCGGGCATGACTTTCCCAATACAAAAGTTCACCGGGCATGACTTTCCCAATACAAAAGTTCACCGGGCATGACTTTCCCAATACAAAAGTTCACCGGGCATGACTTTCCCAATACAAATGTTCACCGGGCATGACTTTCCCAATACAAAAGTTCACCGGGCATGACTTTCCCAATACAAAAGTTCACCGGGCATGACTTTCCCAATACAAAAAATCACCGGAGATGACTTTCCCAATACAAAAGTTCACCGGAGATGACTTTTCCCATACAAAAGTTCACCGGAGATGACTTTCCCAATACAAAAGTTCACCGGGCATGACTTTCCCAATACAAAAGTTCACCGGGCATGACTTTCCCAATACAAAAGTTCACCGGGCATGACTTTCCCAATACGAAAGTTCACCGGAGATGACTTTCCCAATACAAAAGTTCACCGGGCATGACTTTACCAATACAAAAGTTCACCGGGCATGACTTTCCCAATACAAAAGTTCACCGGAGATGACTTTCCCAATACGAAAGTTCACCGGAGATGACTTTCCCAATACAAAAGTTCACCGGGCATGACTTTCCCAATACAAAAGTTCACCGGGCATGACTTTCCCAATACGAAAGTTCACCGGAGATGACTTTCCCAATACAAAAGTTCACCGGGCATGACTTTCTCAATACAAAAGTTCACCGGGCATGAATTTCCCAATACAAAAGTTCACCGGGCATGACTTTGCCAATACAAAAGTTCACCGGGCATGACTTTCCCAATACAAAAGTTCACCGGGCATGACTTTCCCAATACAAAAGTTCACCGGGCATGACTTTCCCAATACAAATGTTCACCGGGCATGACTTTCCCAATGCAAAAGTTCACCGGGCCATGACTTTCCCAATACAAAAGTTCACCGGGCATTACTTTCCCAATACAAAAAATCACGGGAGATGACTTTCCCAATACAAAAGTTCACCGGAGATGACTTTTCCCATACAAAAGTTCACCGGAGATGACTTTTCCAATACAAAAGTTCACCGGGCATGACTTTCCCAATACAAAAGTTCACCGGGCATGACTTTCCCAATACAAAAGTTCACCGGGCATGACTTTCCCAATACGAAAGTTCACCGGAGATGACTTTCCCAATGCAAAAGTTCACCGGGCATGACTTTCTCAATACAAAAGTTCACCGGGCATGAATTTCCCAATACAAAAGTTCACCGGGCATGACTTTCCCAATACAAAAGTTCACCGGGCATGACTTTCCCAATACAAAAGTTCACCGGGCATGACTTTCCTAATACAAAAGTTCACCGGAGGTGACTTTTCCCATACAAAAGTTCACCGGGCATGACTTTCCCAATACAAAAGTTCACCGGGCATGACTTTCCCAATACAAAAGTTCACCGGAGATGACTTTCCCAATACAAAAGTTCACCGGGCATGACTTTCCCAATACAAAAGTTCACCGGGCATGACTTTCCCAATACAAAATTTCAACGGGCATGACTTTCCCAATACAAAAAATCACCGGAGATGACTTTCCCAATACAAAAGTTCACCGGGCATGACTTTCCCAATACAAAAGTTCACCGGGCATGACTTTCCCAATACAAAAGTTCACCGGAGATGACTTTCCCAATACAAAAGTTCACCGGAGATGACTTTCCCAATACAAAAGTTCACCGGGCATGACTTTCCCAATACAAAAGTTCACCGGGCATGACTTTCCCAATACAAAAGTTCACCGGGCATGACTTTCCCAATACAAATGTTCACCGGGCATGACTTTCCCAATACAAATGTTCACCGGGCATGACTTTCCCAATACAAAAGTTCACCGGGCATGACTTTCCCAATACAAAAGTTCACCGGGCATGACTTTCCCAATACAAAAGTTCACCGGAGATGACTTTTCCCATACAAAAGTTCACCGGGCATGACTTTCCCAATACAAATGTTCACCGGGCATGACTTTCCCAATACAAAAGTTCACCGGGCATGACTTTCCCAATACAAAAGTTCACCGGGCATGACTTTCCCAATACAAAAGTTCACCGGGCATGACTTTCCTAATACAAAAGTTCACCGGAGATGACTTTTCCCATACAAAAGTTCACCGGGCATGACTTTCCCAATACAAAAGTTCACCGGGCATGACTTTCCCAATACAAAAGTTCACCGGGCATGACTTTCCCAATACAAAAGTTCACCGGGCATGACTTTCCCAATACAAAAGTTCACCGGGCATGACTTTCCCAATACAAATGTTCACCGGGCATGACTTTCCCAATACAAAAGTTCACCGGGCATGAATTTCCCAATACAAAAGTTCACCGGGCATGACTTTCCCAATACAAAAAATCACCGGAGATGACTTTCCCAATACAAAAGTTCACCGGAGATGACTTTTCCCATACAAAAGTTCACCGGAGATGACTTTCCCAATACAAAAGTTCACCGGGCATGACTTTCCCAATACAAAAGTTCACCGGGCATGACTTTCCCAATACAAAAGTTCACCGGGCATGACTTTCCCAATACAAAAGTTCACCGGGCATGACTTTCCCAATACGAAAGTTCACCGGAGATGACTTTCCCAATACAAAAGTTCACCGGGCATGACTTTCCCAATACAAAAGTTCACCGGGCATGACTTTCCCAATACAAAAGTTCACCGGAGATGACTTTCCCAATACAAAAGTTCACCGGGCATGACTTTCCCAATACAAAAGTTCACCGGGCATGACTTTCCCAATACAAAAAATCACCGGAGATGACTTTTCCCATACAAAAGTTCACTGGAGATGACTTTTCCCATACAAAAGTTCACCGGGCATGACTTTCCCAATACAAAAGTTCACCGGGCATGACTTTCCCAATACAAAAGTTCACCGGAGATGACTTTTCCCATACAAAAGTTCACCGGGCATGACTTTCCCAATACAAATGTTCACCGGGCATGACTTTCCCAATACAAAAGTTCACCGGGCATGACTTTCCCAATACAAAAGTTCACCGGAGATGACTTTTCCCATACAAAAGTTCACCGGAGATGACTTTCCCAATACAAAAGTTCACCGGGCATGACTTTCCCAATACAAAAGTTCACCGGGCATGACTTTCCCAATACAAAAGTTCACCGGGCATGACTTTCCCAATACGAAAGTTCACCGGAGATGACTTTCCCAATACAAAAGTTCACCGGGCATGACTTTCTCAATACAAAAGTTCACCGGGCATGAATTTCCCAATACAAAAGTTCACCGGGCATGACTTTGCCAATACAAAAGTTCACCGGAGATGGCTTTCCCAACACAAAAGTTCACCGGGCATGACTTTCCCAATACAAAAGTTCACCGGGCATGACTTTCCCAATACAAAAGTTCACCGGGCATGACTTTGCCAATACAAAAGTTCACCGGAGATGACTTTCCCAATACAAAAGTTCACCGGGCATGACTTTCCCAATACAAAAGTTCACCGGGCATGACTTTCCCAATACAAAAGTTCACCGGGCATGACTTTCCCAATACAAAAGTTCACCGGAGATGGCTTTCCCAATACAAAAGTTCACCGGGCATGACTTTCCCAATACAAAAGTTCACAGGGCATGACTTTCCCAATACAAAAGTTCACCGGGCATGACTTTCCCAATACAAAAGTTCACCGGGCATGTCTTTCTCAATACAAAAGTTCACCGGGCATGAATTTCCCAATACAAAAGTTCACCGGGCATGACTTTCCCAATACAAAAGTTCACCGGGCATGACTTTCCCAATACAAAAGTTCACCGGGCATGACTTTCCCAATACAAAAGTTCACCGGGCAAGACTTTCCCAATACAAAAGTTCACCGGGCATGACTTTCCCAATACAAAAGTTCACCGGGCATGACTTTCCCAATACAAAAGTTCACCGGGCATGACTTTCCCAATACAAAAGTTCACCGGGCATGACTTTCCCAATACAAAAGTTCACCGGAGATGACTTTCCCAATACAAAAGTTCACCGGGCATGACTTTCCCAATACAAAAGTTCACCGGGCATGACTTTCCCAATACGAAAGTTCACCGGGCATGACTTTCCCAATACAAAAGTTCACCGGGCATGACTTTCCCAATACGAAAGTTCACCGGGCATGACTTTCCCAATACAAAAGTTCACCGGAGATGACTTTCCCAATACAAAAGTTCACCGGGCATGACTTTCCCAATACAAAAGTTCACCGGAGATGACTTTTCCAATACAAAAGTTCACCGGGCATGGCTTTCCCAACACAAAAGTTCACCGGGCATGACTTTCCCAATACAAAAGTTCACCGGAGATGACTTTCCCAATACAAAAGTTCACCAGGCATGACTTTTCCCATACAAAAGTTCACCGGAGATGACTTTTCCCATACAAAAGTTCACCGGGCATGACTTTCCCAATACAAATGTTCACCGGGCATGACTTTCCCAATACAAAAGTTCACCGGGCATGACTTTCCCAATACAAAAGTTCACCGGGCAAGACTTTCCCAATACAAAAGTTCACCGGGCATGACTTTCCCAATACAAAAGTTCACCGGGAATGACTTTCCCAATACAAAAGTTCACCGGGCATGACTTTCCCAATACAAAAGTTCACCGGGCATGACTTTCCCAATACAAAAGTTCACCGGAGATGACTTTCCCAATACAAAAGTTCACCGGGCATGACTTTCCCAATACAAAAGTTCACCGGGCATGACTTTCCCAATACGAAAGTTCACCGGGCATGACTTTCCCAATACAAAAGTTCACCGGGCATGACTTTCCCAATACGAAAGTTCACCGGGCATGACTTTCCCAATACAAAAGTTCACCGGAGATGACTTTCCCAATACAAAAGTTCACCGGGCATGACTTTCCCAATACAAAAGTTCACCGGAGATGACTTTTCCAATACAAAAGTTCACGGGGCATGGCTTTCCCAACACAAAAGTTCACCGGGCATGACTTTCCCAATACAAAAGTTCACCGGAGATGACTTTCCCAATACAAAAGTTCACCAGGCATGACTTTTCCCATACAAAAGTTCACCGGAGATGACTTTTCCCATACAAAAGTTCACCGGGCATGACTTTCCCAATACAAATGTTCACCGGGCATGACTTTCCCAATACAAAAGTTCACCGGGCATGACTTTCCCAATACAAAAGTTCACCGGGCATGACTTTCCCAATACAAAAAATCACCGGAGATGACTTTTCCCATACAAAAGTTCACCGGGCATGACTTTCCCAATACAAAAAATCACCGGAGATGACTTTCCCAATACAAAAGTTCACCGGAGATGACTTTCCCAATACAAAAGTTCACCGGGCATGACTTTCCAAATACAAAAGTTCACCGGGCATGACTTTCCCAATACAAAAGTTCACCGGAGATGACTTTTCCCATACAAAAGTTCACCGGAGATGACTTTCCCAATACAAATGTTCACCGGGCATGACTTTGCCAATACAAAAGTTCACCGGGCATGACTTTCCCAATACAAAAGTTCACCGGGCATGACTTTCTCAATACAAAAGTTCACCGGGCATGACTTTCCCAATACAAAAGTTCACCGGAGATGACTTTCCCAATACAAAAGTTCACCGGGCATGACTTTCCCAATAAAAAAGTTCACCGGGCATGACTTTCCCAATACAAAAGTTCACCGGGCATGACTTTCCCAATACAAAAGTTCACCGGGCATGAATTTCCCAATACAAATGTTCACCGGGCATGACTTTGCCAATACAAAAGTTCACCGGGCATGAATTTCCCAATACAAAAGTTCACCGGGCATGACTTTCCTAATACAAAAGTTCACCGGGCATGACTTTCCCAATACAAAAGTTCACCGGGCATGACTTTCCCAATACAAAAGTTCACCGGGCATGACTTTCCCAATACAAAAAATCACCGGAGATGACTTTCCCAATACAAAAGTTCACCGGAGATGACTTTCCCAATACAAAAGTTCACCGGAGATGACTTTCCCAATACAAAAGTTCACGGGGCATGACTTTCCCAATACAAAAGTTCACCGGGCATGACTTTCCCAATACAAAAGTTCACCGGGCATGACTTTCCCAATATAAATGTTCACCGGGCATGACTTTCCCAATACAAAAGTTCACCGCGCATGACTTTCCCAATACAAAAGTTCACCGGGCATGACTTTCCCAATACAAAAGTTCACCGGGCATGACTTTCCCAATACAAAAGTTCACCGGGCATGACTTTCCCAATACAAAAGTTCACCGGGCATGACTTTCTCAATACAAAAGTTCACCGGAGATGACTTTCCCAATACAAAAGTTCACCGGGCATGACTTTCCCAATACAAAAGTTCACCGGGCATGACTTTCCCAATACAAAAGTTCACCGGAGATGACTTCCCCAATACAAAAGTTCACCGGAGATGACTTTCCCAATACAAAAGTTCACCGGGCATGACTTTCCCAATACAAAAGTTCACCGGGCATGACTTTCCCAATACAAAAGTTCACCGGAGATGACTTTCCCAATACAAAAGTTCACCGGAGATGACTTTCCCAATACAAAAGTTCACCGGGCATGACTTTCCCAATACAAAAGTTCACCGGGCATGACTTTCCCAATACAAAAGTTCACCGGGCATGACTTTCCCAATACAAAAGTTCACCGGGCATGACATTCCCAATACAAAAGTTCACCGGGCATGACTTTGCCAATACAAAAGTTCACCGGGCATGACTTTCCCAATACAAATGTTCACCGGAGATGACTTTCCCAATACAAAAGTTCACCGGGCATGACTTTCCCAATACAAAAGTTCACCGGAGATGACTTTCCCAATACAAAAGTTCACCGGGCATGACATTCTCAATACAAAAGTTCACCGGGCATGACTTTCCCAATACAAAAGTTCACCGGGCATGACTTTCCCAGTACAAAAGTTCACCGGGCATGACTTTCCCAATACAAAAGTTCACCGGGCATGACTTTCCCAATACAAAAGTTCACCGGAGATGACTTTCCCAATACAAAAGTTCACCGGGCATGACTTTCCCAATACAAAAGTTCACCGGAGATGACTTTCCCAATACAAAAGTTCACCGGGCATGACTTTCCCAATACAAAAGTTCACCGGGCATGACTTTTCCCATACAAAAGTTCACCGGAAATGACTTTTCCCAATACAAAAGTTCACCGGGCATGACTTTCCCAATACAAAAGTTCACCGGAGATGACTTTGCCAATACAAAAGTTCACCGGAGATGACTTTTCCCATACAAAAGTTCACCGGGCATGACTTTCCCAATACAAAAGTTCACCGGGCATGACTTTCCCAATACAAAAGTTCACCGGGCATGACTTTCCCAATACAAAAGTTCACCGGGCATGACTTTCCCAATACAAAAGTTCACCGGGCATGACTTTCCCAATACAAAAGTTCACCGGGCATGACTTTCCTAATACAAATGTTCACCGGAGATGACTTTCCCAATACAAAAGTTCACCGGGCATGACTTTCCCAATACAAAAGTTCACCGGGCATGACTTTCCCAATACAAAAGTTCACCGGAGATGAGTTTCCCAATACAAAAGTTCACCGGGCATGACTTTCCCAATACAAAAGTTCACCGGGCATGACTTTCCCAATACAAAAGTTCACCGGAGATGACTTTTCCCACACAAAATTTCACCGGGCATGACTTTCCCAATACAAAAGTTCACCGGGCATGACTTTCCCAATACAAAAGTTCACCGTGCATGACTTTCCCAATACAAAAGTTCACCGGAGATGACTTTTCCCATACAAAAGTTCACCGGGCATGACTTTCCTAATACAAAAGTTTACCAGGCATGACTTTTCCCATACAAAAGTTCACCGGAGATGACTTTTCCCATACAAAAGTTCACCGGGCATGACTTTCCCAGTACAAAAGTTCACCGGGCATGACTTTCCCAATACAAAAGTTCACCGGGCATGACTTTCCCAATACGAAAGTTCACCGGAGATGACTTTCCCAATACAAAAGTTCACCGGAGATGACTTTCCCAATACAAAAGTTCACCGGGCATAACTTTCCCAATACAAAAGTTCACCGGAGATGACTTTCCCAATACAAAAGTTCACCGGAGATGACTTTCCCAATACAAAAGTTTACCGGGCATGACTTTCCCAATACAAAAGTTCACCGGGCATGACTTTCCCAATACAAAAGTTCACCGGAGATGACTTTTCCCATACAAAAGTTCACCGGGCATGACTTTCCCAATACAAAAGTTCACCGGGCATGACTTTCCCAATACAAAAGTTCACCGGGCATGACTTTCCTAATACAAAAGTTCACCAGGCATGACTTTTCCCATACAAAAGTTCACCGGAGATGACTTTTCCCATACAAAAGTTCACCGCGCATGACTTTCCCAATACAAAAGTTCACCGGGCATGACTTTCCCAATACGAAAGTTCACCGGAGATGACTTTCCCAATACAAAAGTTCACCGGGCATGACTTTCTCAATACAAAAGTTCACCGGGCATGAATTTCCCAATACAAAAGTTCACCGGGCATGACTTTGCCAATACAAAAGTTCACCGGAGATGGCTTTCCCAACACAAAAGTTCACCGGGCATGACTTTCCCAATACAAAAGTTCACCGGGCATGACTTTCCCAATACAAAAGTTCACCGGGCATGACTTTGCCAATACAAAAGTTCACCGGAGATGACTTTCCCAATACAAAAGTTCACCGGGCATGACTTTCCCAATACAAAAGTTCACCGGGCATGACTTTCCCAATACAAAAGTTCACCGGGCATGACTTTCCCAATACAAAAGTTCACCGGAGATGGCTTTCCCAATACAAAAGTTCACCGGGCATGACTTTCCCAATACAAAAGTTCACAGGGCATGACTTTCCCAATACAAAAGTTCACCGGGCATGACTTTCCCAATACAAAAGTTCACCGGGCATGTCTTTCTCAATACAAAAGTTCACCGGGCATGAATTTCCCAATACAAAAGTTCACCGGGCATGACTTTCCCAATACAAAAGTTCACCGGGCATGACTTTCCCAATACAAAAGTTCACCGGGCATGACTTTCCCAATACAAAAGTTCACCGGGCAAGACTTTCCCAATACAAAAGTTCACCGGGCATGACTTTCCCAATACAAAAGTTCACCGGGCATGACTTTCCCAATACAAAAGTTCACCGGGCATGACTTTCCCAATACAAAAGTTCACCGGGCATGACTTTCCCAATACAAAAGTTCACCGGAGATGACTTTCCCAATACAAAAGTTCACCGGGCATGACTTTCCCAATACAAAAGTTCACCGGGCATGACTTTCCCAATACGAAAGTTCACCGGGCATGACTTTCCCAATACAAAAGTTCACCGGGCATGACTTTCCCAATACGAAAGTTCACCGGGCATGACTTTCCCAATACAAAAGTTCACCGGAGATGACTTTCCCAATACAAAAGTTCACCGGGCATGACTTTCCCAATACAAAAGTTCACCGGAGATGACTTTTCCAATACAAAAGTTCACCGGGCATGGCTTTCCCAACACAAAAGTTCACCGGGCATGACTTTCCCAATACAAAAGTTCACCGGAGATGACTTTCCCAATACAAAAGTTCACCAGGCATGACTTTTCCCATACAAAAGTTCACCGGAGATGACTTTTCCCATACAAAAGTTCACCGGGCATGACTTTCCCAATACAAATGTTCACCGGGCATGACTTTCCCAATACAAAAGTTCACCGGGCATGACTTTCCCAATACAAAAGTTCACCGGGCAAGACTTTCCCAATACAAAAGTTCACCGGGCATGACTTTCCCAATACAAAAGTTCACCGGGAATGACTTTCCCAATACAAAAGTTCACCGGGCATGACTTTCCCAATACAAAAGTTCACCGGGCATGACTTTCCCAATACAAAAGTTCACCGGAGATGACTTTCCCAATACAAAAGTTCACCGGGCATGACTTTCCCAATACAAAAGTTCACCGGGCATGACTTTCCCAATACGAAAGTTCACCGGGCATGACTTTCCCAATACAAAAGTTCACCGGGCATGACTTTCCCAATACGAAAGTTCACCGGGCATGACTTTCCCAATACAAAAGTTCACCGGAGATGACTTTCCCAATACAAAAGTTCACCGGGCATGACTTTCCCAATACAAAAGTTCACCGGAGATGACTTTTCCAATACAAAAGTTCACGGGGCATGGCTTTCCCAACACAAAAGTTCACCGGGCATGACTTTCCCAATACAAAAGTTCACCGGAGATGACTTTCCCAATACAAAAGTTCACCAGGCATGACTTTTCCCATACAAAAGTTCACCGGAGATGACTTTTCCCATACAAAAGTTCACCGGGCATGACTTTCCCAATACAAATGTTCACCGGGCATGACTTTCCCAATACAAAAGTTCACCGGGCATGACTTTCCCAATACAAAAGTTCACCGGGCATGACTTTCCCAATACAAAAAATCACCGGAGATGACTTTTCCCATACAAAAGTTCACCGGGCATGACTTTCCCAATACAAAAAATCACCGGAGATGACTTTCCCAATACAAAAGTTCACCGGAGATGACTTTCCCAATACAAAAGTTCACCGGGCATGACTTTCCAAATACAAAAGTTCACCGGGCATGACTTTCCCAATACAAAAGTTCACCGGAGATGACTTTTCCCATACAAAAGTTCACCGGAGATGACTTTCCCAATACAAATGTTCACCGGGCATGACTTTGCCAATACAAAAGTTCACCGGGCATGACTTTCCCAATACAAAAGTTCACCGGGCATGACTTTCTCAATACAAAAGTTCACCGGGCATGACTTTCCCAATACAAAAGTTCACCGGAGATGACTTTCCCAATACAAAAGTTCACCGGGCATGACTTTCCCAATAAAAAAGTTCACCGGGCATGACTTTCCCAATACAAAAGTTCACCGGGCATGACTTTCCCAATACAAAAGTTCACCGGGCATGAATTTCCCAATACAAATGTTCACCGGGCATGACTTTGCCAATACAAAAGTTCACCGGGCATGAATTTCCCAATACAAAAGTTCACCGGGCATGACTTTCCTAATACAAAAGTTCACCGGGCATGACTTTCCCAATACAAAAGTTCACCGGGCATGACTTTCCCAATACAAAAGTTCACCGGGCATGACTTTCCCAATACAAAAAATCACCGGAGATGACTTTCCCAATACAAAAGTTCACCGGAGATGACTTTCCCAATACAAAAGTTCACCGGAGATGACTTTCCCAATACAAAAGTTCACGGGGCATGACTTTCCCAATACAAAAGTTCACCGGGCATGACTTTCCCAATACAAAAGTTCACCGGGCATGACTTTCCCAATATAAATGTTCACCGGGCATGACTTTCCCAATACAAAAGTTCACCGCGCATGACTTTCCCAATACAAAAGTTCACCGGGCATGACTTTCCCAATACAAAAGTTCACCGGGCATGACTTTCCCAATACAAAAGTTCACCGGGCATGACTTTCCCAATACAAAAGTTCACCGGGCATGACTTTCTCAATACAAAAGTTCACCGGAGATGACTTTCCCAATACAAAAGTTCACCGGGCATGACTTTCCCAATACAAAAGTTCACCGGGCATGACTTTCCCAATACAAAAGTTCACCGGAGATGACTTCCCCAATACAAAAGTTCACCGGAGATGACTTTCCCAATACAAAAGTTCACCGGGCATGACTTTCCCAATACAAAAGTTCACCGGGCATGACTTTCCCAATACAAAAGTTCACCGGAGATGACTTTCCCAATACAAAAGTTCACCGGAGATGACTTTCCCAATACAAAAGTTCACCGGGCATGACTTTCCCAATACAAAAGTTCACCGGGCATGACTTTCCCAATACAAAAGTTCACCGGGCATGACTTTCCCAATACAAAAGTTCACCGGGCATGACATTCCCAATACAAAAGTTCACCGGGCATGACTTTGCCAATACAAAAGTTCACCGGGCATGACTTTCCCAATACAAATGTTCACCGGAGATGACTTTCCCAATACAAAAGTTCACCGGGCATGACTTTCCCAATACAAAAGTTCACCGGAGATGACTTTCCCAATACAAAAGTTCACCGGGCATGACATTCTCAATACAAAAGTTCACCGGGCATGACTTTCCCAATACAAAAGTTCACCGGGCATGACTTTCCCAGTACAAAAGTTCACCGGGCATGACTTTCCCAATACAAAAGTTCACCGGGCATGACTTTCCCAATACAAAAGTTCACCGGAGATGACTTTCCCAATACAAAAGTTCACCGGGCATGACTTTCCCAATACAAAAGTTCACCGGAGATGACTTTCCCAATACAAAAGTTCACCGGGCATGACTTTCCCAATACAAAAGTTCACCGGGCATGACTTTTCCCATACAAAAGTTCACCGGAAATGACTTTTCCCAATACAAAAGTTCACCGGGCATGACTTTCCCAATACAAAAGTTCACCGGAGATGACTTTGCCAATACAAAAGTTCACCGGAGATGACTTTTCCCATACAAAAGTTCACCGGGCATGACTTTCCCAATACAAAAGTTCACCGGGCATGACTTTCCCAATACAAAAGTTCACCGGGCATGACTTTCCCAATACAAAAGTTCACCGGGCATGACTTTCCCAATACAAAAGTTCACCGGGCATGACTTTCCCAATACAAAAGTTCACCGGGCATGACTTTCCTAATACAAATGTTCACCGGAGATGACTTTCCCAATACAAAAGTTCACCGGGCATGACTTTCCCAATACAAAAGTTCACCGGGCATGACTTTCCCAATACAAAAGTTCACCGGAGATGACTTTCCCAATACAAAAGTTCACCGGGCATGACTTTGCCAATACAAAAGTTCACCGGGCATGAATTTCCCAATACAAAAGTTCACCGGGCATGACTTTCCTAATACAAAAGTTCACCGGGCATGACTTTCCCAATACAAAAGTTCACCGGGCATGACTTTCCCAATACAAAAGTTCACCGGGCATGACTTTCCCAATACAAAAAATCACCGGAGATGACTTTCCCAATACAAAAGTTCACCGGAGATGACTTTCCCAATACAAAAGTTCACCGGAGATGACTTTCCCAATACAAAAGTTCACGGGGCATGACTTTCCCAATACAAAAGTTCACCGGGCATGACTTTCCCAATACAAAAGTTCACCGGGCATGACTTTCCCAATATAAATGTTCACCGGGCATGACTTTCCCAATACAAAAGTTCACCGCGCATGACTTTCCCAATACAAAAGTTCACCGGGCATGACTTTCCCAATACAAAAGTTCACCGGGCATGACTTTCCCAATACAAAAGTTCACCGGGCATGACTTTCCCAATACAAAAGTTCACCGGGCATGACTTTCTCAATACAAAAGTTCACCGGAGATGACTTTCCCAATACAAAAGTTCACCGGGCATGACTTTCCCAATACAAAAGTTCACCGGGCATGACTTTCCCAATACAAAAGTTCACCGGAGATGACTTCCCCAATACAAAAGTTCACCGGAGATGACTTTCCCAATACAAAAGTTCACCGGGCATGACTTTCCCAATACAAAAGTTCACCGGGCATGACTTTCCCAATACAAAAGTTCACCGGAGATGACTTTCCCAATACAAAAGTTCACCGGAGATGACTTTCCCAATACAAAAGTTCACCGGGCATGACTTTCCCAATACAAAAGTTCACCGGGCATGACTTTCCCAATACAAAAGTTCACCGGGCATGACTTTCCCAATACAAAAGTTCACCGGGCATGACATTCCCAATACAAAAGTTCACCGGGCATGACTTTGCCAATACAAAAGTTCACCGGGCATGACTTTCCCAATACAAATGTTCACCGGAGATGACTTTCCCAATACAAAAGTTCACCGGGCATGACTTTCCCAATACAAAAGTTCACCGGAGATGACTTTCCCAATACAAAAGTTCACCGGGCATGACATTCTCAATACAAAAGTTCACCGGGCATGACTTTCCCAATACAAAAGTTCACCGGGCATGACTTTCCCAGTACAAAAGTTCACCGGGCATGACTTTCCCAATACAAAAGTTCACCGGGCATGACTTTCCCAATACAAAAGTTCACCGGAGATGACTTTCCCAATACAAAAGTTCACCGGGCATGACTTTCCCAATACAAAAGTTCACCGGAGATGACTTTCCCAATACAAAAGTTCACCGGGCATGACTTTCCCAATACAAAAGTTCACCGGGCATGACTTTTCCCATACAAAAGTTCACCGGAAATGACTTTTCCCAATACAAAAGTTCACCGGGCATGACTTTCCCAATACAAAAGTTCACCGGAGATGACTTTGCCAATACAAAAGTTCACCGGAGATGACTTTTCCCATACAAAAGTTCACCGGGCATGACTTTCCCAATACAAAAGTTCACCGGGCATGACTTTCCCAATACAAAAGTTCACCGGGCATGACTTTCCCAATACAAAAGTTCACCGGGCATGACTTTCCCAATACAAAAGTTCACCGGGCATGACTTTCCCAATACAAAAGTTCACCGGGCATGACTTTCCTAATACAAATGTTCACCGGAGATGACTTTCCCAATACAAAAGTTCACCGGGCATGACTTTCCCAATACAAAAGTTCACCGGGCATGACTTTCCCAATACAAAAGTTCACCGGAGATGACTTTCCCAATACAAAAGTTCACCGGGCATGACTTTCCCAATACAAAAGTTCACCGGGCATGACTTTCCCAATACAAAAGTTCACCGGAGATGACTTTTCCCACACAAAATTTCACCGGGCATGACTTTCCCAATACAAAAGTTCACCGGGCATGACTTTCCCAATACAAAAGTTCACCGTGCATGACTTTCCCAATACAAAAGTTCACCGGAGATGACTTTTCCCATACAAAAGTTCACCGGGCATGACTTTCCTAATACAAAAGTTTACCAGGCATGACTTTTCCCATACAAAAGTTCACCGGAGATGACTTTTCCCATACAAAAGTTCACCGGGCATGACTTTCCCAGTACAAAAGTTCACCGGGCATGACTTTCCCAATACAAAAGTTCACCGGGCATGACTTTCCCAATACGAAAGTTCACCGGAGATGACTTTCCCAATACAAAAGTTCACCGGAGATGACTTTCCCAATACAAAAGTTCACCGGGCATAACTTTCCCAATACAAAAGTTCACCGGAGATGACTTTCCCAATACAAAAGTTTACCGGGCATGACTTTCCCAATACAAAAGTTCACCGGGCATGACTTTCCCAATACAAAAGTTCACCGGAGATGACTTTTCCCATACAAAAGTTCACCGGGCATGACTTTCCCAATACAAAAGTTCACCGGGCATGACTTTCCCAATACAAAAGTTCACCGGGCATGACTTTCCTAATACAAAAGTTCACCAGGCATGACTTTTCCCATACAAAAGTTCACCGGAGATGACTTTTCCCATACAAAAGTTCACCGGGCATGACTTTCCCAATAAAAATGTTCACCGCGCATGACTTTCCCAATACAAAAGTTCACCGGGCATGACTTTCCCAATACAAAAGTTCACCGGAGATGACTTTCCCAATACAAAAGTTCACCGGGCATGACTTTCCCAATACAAATGTTCACCGGAGATGACTTTCCCAATACAAAAGTTCACCGGGCATGACTTTCCCAATACAAAAGTTCACCGGAGATGACTTTCCCAATACAAAAGTTCACCGGGCATGACATCCTCAATACAAAAGTTCACCGGGCATGACTTTCCCAATACAAAAGTTCACCGGGCATGACTTTCTCAATACAAAAGTTCACCGGGCATGACTTTCCCAATACAAAAGTTCACCGGGCATGACTTTCCCAATACAAAAGTTCACCGGAGATGACTTTCCCAATACAAAAGTTCACCGGGCATGACTTTCCCAATACAAAAGTTCACCGGAGATGACTTTCCCAATACAAAAGTTCACCGGGCATGACTTTCCCAATACAAAAGTTCACCGGGCATGACTTTTCCCATACAAAAGTTCACCGGAAATGACTTTTCCCAATACAAAAGTTCACCGGGCATGACTTTCCCAATACAAAAGTTCACCGGAGATGACTTTGCCAATACAAAAGTTCACCGGAGATGACTTTTCCCATGCAAAATTTCACCGGGCATGACATTCCCAATACAAAAGTTCACCGGGCATGACTTTCCCAACACAAAAGTTCACCGGGCATGACTTTCCCAATACAAAAGTTCACCGGGCATGACTTTCCCAATACAAAAGTTCACCGGGCATGACTTTCCCAATACAAAAGTTCACCGGGCATGACTTTCCTAATACAAAAGTTCACCGGAGATGACTTTCCCAATACAAAAGTTCACCGGGCATGACTTTCCCAATACAAAAGTTCACCGGGCATGACTTTCCCAATACAAAAGTTCACCGGAGATGACTTTCCCAATACAAAAGTTCACCGGAGATGACTTTTCCCATACAAAATTTCACCGGGCATGACTTTCCCAATACAAAAGTTCACCGGGCATGACTTTCCCAATACAAAAGTTCACCGGGCATGACTTTCCCAATACAAAAGTTCACCGGAGATGACTTTTCCCATACAAAAGTTCACCGGGCATGACTTTCCTAATACAAAAGTTCACCAGGCATGACTTTTCCCATACAAAAGTTCACCGGAGATGACTTTTCCCATACAAAAGTTCACCGGGCATGACTTTCCCAGTACAAAAGTTCACCGGGCATGACTTTCCCAATACAAAAGTTCACCGGGCATGACTTTCCCAATACGAAAGTTCACCGGAGATGACTTTCCCAATACAAAAGTTCACCGGAGATGACTTTCCCAATACAAAAGTTCACCGGGCATGACTTTCCCAATACAAAAGTTCACCGGAGATGTCTTTCCCAATACAAAAGTTCACCGGGCATGACTTTCCCAATACAAAAGTTCACCGGGCATGACTTTCCCAATACAAAAGTTCACCAGGCATGACTTTTCCCATACAAAAGTTCACCGAAGATGACTTTTCCCATACAAAAGTTCACCGGGCATGACTTTCCCAATAAAAATGTTCACCGCGCATGACTTTCCCAATACAAAAGTTCACCGGGCATGACTTTCCCAATACAAAAGTTCACCGGAGATGACTTTCCCAATACAAAAGTTCACCGGGCATGACTTTCCCAATACAAATGTTCACCGGAGATGACTTTCCCAATACAAAAGTTCACCGGGCATGACTTTCCCAATACAAAAGTTCACCGGAGATGACTTTCCCAATACAAAAGTTCACCGGGCATGACATCCTCAATACAAAAGTTCACCGGGCATGACTTTCCCAATACAAAAGTTCACCGGGCATGACTTTCTCAATACAAAAGTTCACCGGGCATGACTTTCCCAATACAAAAGTTCACCGGGCATGACTTTCCCAATACAAAAGTTCACCGGAGATGACTTTCCCAATACAAAAGTTCACCGGGCATGACTTTCCCAATACAAAAGTTCACCGGAGATGACTTTCCCAATACAAAAGTTCACCGGGCATGACTTTCCCAATACAAAAGTTCACCGGGCATGACTTTTCCCATACAAAAGTTCACCGGAAATGACTTTTCCCAATACAAAAGTTCACCGGGCATGACTTTCCCAATACAAAAGTTCACCGGAGATGACTTTGCCAATACAAAAGTTCACCGGAGATGACTTTTCCCATGCAAAAGTTCACCGGGCATGACATTCCCAATACAAAAGTTCACCGGGCATGACTTTCCCAACACAAAAGTTCACCGGGCATGACTTTCCCAATACAAAAGTTCACCGGGCATGACTTTCCCAATACAAAAGTTCACCGGGCATGACTTTCCCAATACAAAAGTTCACCGGGCATGACTTTCCTAATACAAAAGTTCACCGGAGATGACTTTCCCAATACAAAAGTTCACCGGGCATGACTTTCCCAATACAAAAGTTCACCGGGCATGACTTTCCCAATACAAAAGTTCACCGGAGATGACTTTCCCAATACAAAAGTTCACCGGAGATGACTTTTCCCATACAAAATTTCACCGGGCATGACTTTCCCAATACAAAAGTTCACCGGGCATGACTTTCCCAATACAAAAGTTCACCGGGCATGACTTTCCCAATACAAAAGTTCACCGGAGATGACTTTTCCCATACAAAAGTTCACCGGGCATGACTTTCCTAATACAAAAGTTCACCAGGCATGACTTTTCCCATACAAAAGTTCACCGGAGATGACTTTTCCCATACAAAAGTTCACCGGGCATGACTTTCCCAGTACAAAAGTTCACCGGGCATGACTTTCCCAATACAAAAGTTCACCGGGCATGACTTTCCCAATACGAAAGTTCACCGGAGATGACTTTCCCAATACAAAAGTTCACCGGAGATGACTTTCCCAATACAAAAGTTCACCGGGCATGACTTTCCCAATACAAAAGTTCACCGGAGATGACTTTCCCAATACAAAAGTTCACCGGGCATGACTTTCCCAATACAAAAGTTCACCGGGCATGACTTTCCCAATACAAAAGTTCACCGGAGATGACTTTTCCCATACAAAAGTTCACCGGAGATGACTTTGCCAATACAAAAGTTCACCGGAGATGACTTTCCCAATACAAAAGTTCACCGGGCATGACTTTCCCAATACAAAAGTTCACCGGAGATGACTTTTCCCATACAAAAGTTCACCGGGCATGACTTTCCCAATACAAAAGTTCAACGGGCATGACTTTCCCAATACAAAAGTTCACCGGGCATGACTTTCCCAATACAAAAGTTCACCGGAGATGACTTTTCCCATACAAAAGTTCACCGGGCATGACTTTCCTAATACAAAAGTTCACCAGGCATGACTTTTCCCATACAAAAGTTCACCGGAGATGACTTTTCCCATACAAAAGTTCACCGGGCATGACTTTCCCAATACAAATGTTCACCGGGCATGACTTTCCCAATACAAAAGTTCACCGGGCATGACTTTCCCAATACAAAAGTTCACCGGAGATGACTTTCCCAATACAAAAGTTCACCGGGCATGACTTTTCCCAATACAAATGTTCACCGGAGATGACTTTCCCAATACAAAAGTTCACCGGGCATGACTTTCCCAATACAAAAGTTCACCGGAGATGACTTTCCCAATACAAAAGTTCACCGGGCATGACATTCTCAATACAAAAGTTCACCGGGCATGACTTTCCCTATACAAAAGTTCACCGGGCATGACTTTCTCAATACAAAAGTTCACCGGGCATGACTTTCCCAATACAAAAGTTCACCGGGCATGACTTTCCCAATACAAAAGTTCACCGGAGATGACTTTCCCAATACAAAAGTTCACCGGGCATGACTTTCCCAATACAAAAGTTCACCGGAGATGACTTTCCCAATACAAAAGTTCACCGGGCATGACTTTCCCAATACAAAAGTTCACCGGGCATGAATTTTCCCATACAAAAGTTCACCGGAAATGACGTTTCCCAATACAAAAGTTCACCGGAGATGACTTTGCCAATACAAAAGTTCACCGGAGATGACTTTGCCAATACAAAAGTTCACCGGAGATGACTTTTCCCATGCTAAAGTTCACCGGGCATGACTTTCCCAATACAAAAGTTCACCGGGCATGACTTTCCCAATACAAAAGTTCACCGGGCATTACTTTCCCAATACAAAAGTTCACCGGGCATGACTTTCCCAATACAAAAGTTCACCGGGCATGACTTTCCCAATACAAAAGTTCACCGGGCATGACTTTCCCAATACAAAAGTTCACCGGAGATGACTTTCCCAATACAAAAGTTCACCGGGCATGACTTTCCCAATACAAAAGTTCACCGGGCATGACTTTCCCAATACAAAAGTTCACCGGAGATGACTTTTCCCATACAAAAGTTCACCGGGCATGACTTTCCTAATACAAAAGTTCACCAGGCATGACTTTTCCCATACAAAAGTTCACCGGAGATGACTTTTCCCATACAAAAGTTCACCGGGCATGACTTTCCCAATACAAAAGTTCACCGGGCATGACTTTCCCAATACGAAAGTTCACCGGGCATGACTTTCCCAATACGAAAGTTCACCGGAGATGACTTTCCCAATACAAAAGTTCACCGGAGATGACTTTCCCAATACAAAAGTTCACCGGGCATGACTTTCCCAATACAAAAGTTCACCGGACATGA